>NW_005871564.1:60959-150395 GCF_000147115.1 Myotis lucifugus | reverse complement strand
CCCCTGCTCCTGAGGAGTGATTGGGGCAGTATCCTGGGCAATCAGCAACCCGCTGCTGGCGCTGGCCCCAATCGCTCAGCGCCTGTCAGTGGGTGTGAGCTGGGCCAGCACTGTCAGCACAAGGGAGCGGCAGCAGCAGGAGTGGGGCTGCCAGCAGACAGCGGACAGGGGGCTGCGGTGGGAGGGGCCAGGTGGGGGGCGGAGGATGGGCTGAGACCCGCCCCTGTGCCCACCACAGCCTCACAGCTCACAGTTCCTTTCAAGGTGTATGAATTCGTGCACTGGGTCCCTAGTTCCTCTATAAAAAGAAATAAAAATTTGATATATGCTACATCATGGATGACCCCTAAATCATTCTAAATAAAATAAGCACAAAAAGACAAGTACTGTATGATTCCACTTGTATGAGATACCTAGAAGAGGCAAATTCATAGATACAGAAAGTAGAATAAAGGTTCCCAGGGGCTGAATGGAGAGAAGAGTGGTGAGTTAGTGCTTAATAGGGACAGTTTCTGTTTGGGAAGATGAAAAGTTCTGGAATAGGTGGTGGTGATTGATGGCTGCACAAAATGTGAATGTACTTAAACCAATGATTTATACTCTTCAAAAAGGTTAAAATGGTACATTTTATATTTTGAATATCTTACCACAATAGAAAAATAAAACAAAACAATAAGGAATGATATTTCAGGTGTATTAAAACCAAAAGAAAACAGGGATAATGATATTAATTTGATCTCAGGTAAAACTCAAAATGCATCAACCAACAAACAATGCCATTATGCATAATACACAAAGAAGATGTATTAAATGTGCACTTTCCCCATTACACAAATTATTTTATTTAATTCTCCAACAAATACTACAGAAAGTGAGCCTTCCCACCCGAGGTTACAAAAGAGGGAACTAAAGCTCAGAGAATTCAAGCAACTTGCATGTAACATAGGTAGAAAACAGTGGGATGAACTTTTTATACATGAATAACAGTATCAAAATGTACATAGAAAAATTTGTTTTAAAAAATACACAGAAGCCCTGGCCAGTGTGGCTCAGTTGCTTGAGCATCGTCCCATACACCAAAAGGTTGCTGATTGCCCAGGATGCTGGCCCAATCCCAGGCTGGGGAGGGTTGGGGGGTGGGGGGTGGGGTAAGAGATCAACCAAAGGACTTGTATGCATGCATACGAGCATAACCCATGGACACAAGACACTGGGGGGCATAGGAGGCTAGGGGAGGGTCAAGGGGAGAAAAAAAAAGGAGACATATATAATACTCTTCGTAATACTTTAAGCAATAAAACAATTAAAAATAAATAAATAAATAAAATAAAATAAATGTCAAATGAGACTTATTTTACTTTAAAAGGTATGATTGCTTTTCAATTCAAATAAAAACATGTTAATGCAAAAATAAAATGAAATAAAATACACTGTTGAGAAAATAAAAAGGCAAACCACAAACCAGGAGAAAATATTTATAGCAAATAAATCTGACAAAGGACATATCTAGAATATAAAGAACTCTTACTACTCACTAATGAATCAAACAACACACACACACACACACACACACACACAATCTAAAAGGAGAGATACTTCCTCCCCCCAAAATGACCAAAAATAACGTGAAAAGATACTCAACATCGTTAGTCATCTGGAAAATGCAACTTAAAACTACAAAGAGAAACATTATCCACCCCCTAGAAGGACTAAAAATAAAACATCTACAATACCAAGTGTTGGCAAAGATGTGGAGCAACTGAAACTCTCATATACTACTGGTGGGATTATGAAATGATACAACCACTTTGGAAAACAGTTTGGCAGTTAAGCAGACATTTCACACTTGAGCTAGGTTTTTACAAAAAGGAAATTAAATTATATGCCCACAAAAAACTTGTCTATGAATATTTTTACAACTTTACTCATATTAGCCAAAAAGTAGAAACAACTCAAATGTCCATCAGTGAGTGAATGGATAAACAGTGTGGCACATTCATACAATAAAATGCTACTCAACAATAAAAAGGAATGAGCAGGACAACATAAATGGTCCTCAAATCAGTGGGCTGAGTGAAAGAAGCCAGTTATAAAAGATACCATTTATGTATATATGATTCTATTTATGTGATGTTCTAGGGATAGAAGACAGATCTCATGAGAAAATTAGATTATTGGTTGCCTTTGGGTGGGGGAAAGAGGAGACCAGTTGTAAAAAGGGGCACAAGGCAACTCTATGATTTAATGGAAATATTCTATACCTTGATTGGTATGGGGTTAAGATGGATTTATATTTTTGTCATAGTCATCAAATGATTACATGTACACATTTTATTGTATGTAAATTATACCTCAATAAACTTTATTGTTTTAAAAAACACAAAAAGCAGGCACGCTGTTACAGTTCATCTAGTAGAAAACACATTTATACAATTTTGATGTGTTTGTGATAATTACACTGCAAACCTTGTTAAAAGAATAAGCATGAAAAAATAAATGCATGGCCCAATGCAGCCAAATCCTTAGATCTTTACCTAGGGAACTGACTTAAAAAGCACTTGGGAGTGTTTGACAGGGGTGGGAAACATCTGGCCTGAGGGCTGAAAAGGCCCACAAAATCATTTGGTCTGGCCCTGCCAAGGCATTAGGGGTGAGTTAATTCAATGTTTGACCAAATATAGCAGGATAATTTTTAAGTTGATAATTTTGTATGGCCCAAAAATGATGTTATAAATATCCAAATGGCCCTCGGCAGATATTTCCCCATCCCTGGCTTAAAACTATTCCGATGAACACTCAAAATGGGCAAAGTTGGAAAGCAGGTAGGTTTTGATTAATTTTATTATTAGTAAGTCAACAAGCATTTATATTAGACACCATGTCAAAGAGCACAGAGGTGGTTGCAGGATATCACAGTGGTTGTGAAGGTGGATTCGAATCCTGGCTCTCCCATAGCAGCTGCGGAGCCTTGGGCAAGCTACCCCTACCCCAGCGTTTCATCAGAGGAAAAGGGGTCAGAAGAGTTCATGGTGGAAGGGAAGGGCGAGATTAAAGCAAGAAGTGAGAGGGCACTGAAAGAAGAGGTTTAGAGCATAACAGCACAAGAGAGACAGAGAGAAATTGGGAAGAATTCAGAAGGGGGAAAGGAGGCTGGTGAGGGGACTGAAAAAACTTCGTATGAAAATTACTCTTAAATCAATGCGTTTAACCTAGCGATAAGCAGAATGGTGTTCTCAAGCCAAAGAAAAATTGGGCCTGTTCTGTATGCCCTCTAACACACACAACTATTCCCAGGGGACAGAGAGAAATTTCAGCTCCATAAAAGAAAGAAGCGTCTGCTAGAGCTGTTCAATACCGGAACAGAGCTTCGGGAGCTAATGAGTCCCAGAGGCCTCTGGGTTTTCAGAGGCTTAAGGCCCTGTGGATAGAGAGGCCTTGGGAATTGCTGGCTTGTTTGTTTCCACTCCCTGCACTGATACTAGTTATCCTCTTGAATGCAGTATTGCTCTCCATGGGCCACTTTTAATTTAATTATCCACGAGTCGGCTATTCCTGATCGTTAAAGAAGTCTTTACAAAATCGGCTGTAGTATAGCTCAGTGTTCTGTTGACTTTCTCTTCCCCTGTGGTTCACACAGGGTGGAGCCATCAGCGTAGCAGCAGCTAGCAGGTGAAACATCTGTAAAGAACCCCAGCTTATCCCTAGGAAACACCAGTGAGAACACTTTTAATTTGTTTCTTTCCACTTTTATTTCTCAGAGAACAGAATGAGATAGGGAGGCAGGGAGGGATATTCTTACCAGGCCATACACGGTGACGGCCCGGTGTGCTGGGGAGCACAGTGAGCGTGAGCTAGGTGGAGGAAAAGGCATAGGAAGCCAAGATGAGTTTCCAGACCTTCCAGACACAAGTGTGTACACAAAGTATTTTATAATCTATTGCATTCATTTGGATTAAACATATCATTGTCCTGATGAAGCCAAGTAGATGACTGGAAATCGATATAGCAGTATTTAAAATGAGTTAGAATTAAGAACTATAACAAAAGCTATCTTTAAGCCGGATATAAAACAGAGCTACTTTATAAAATATTCTGAGAAAGTTGCCTTTAGTGTTGAAAGTTCCCACAGTTGGTTTCAGTCCAAAAGTGATTTTTTTCCTCCTTGCATGACTTCATAATAAGGCATTCAGTCATCCAGGGGTTGCCTGCCTCTGAAAAGGCAGCATATGCCTGCTGAGTGCTCCCTACCCACAAACATTCTGCACATTTCACTCACTGCCGTGCCTGTTGGCATCAGTCCCTAGAGGTGCGCTCCCCACCAAGACTCCTGAATGCAGGACTCCTCAAGGGGGGCCCTCAGGCTGACTGTGACCTTGTGTGCTGTGAAAATAGACTCGCTCATGACCCTAAATACACAGAAGGAAGGTTTATTTATGGAGCGAGTGGAGGGAGGAGAGGGAGAGATCGAGCCACGGAATCTAAAAGAGCAGAAGCAGAGAGGTTCATTCCTGAGCTCTCACTGCAGCAGGAAACCGATATGGACCCCTGGAGGCCTTTTGGGGGACACTATGGGTAGCAAGGCAGGAGGACACAGCGACTTGACCATGTGGTTTTCTCGCACTTACCTTTCAGAAAAGGATGCGAGGGTTTTCTCCGGAAAGAGGGTTTCCCTGGTGTGAACTAAGAGCAAACTCAAGCTGAACAAACTTTGGTTTGTTTAACTCTCATTTCAGAGTTAAGATCAAATGGTCCTTTGTGGTCCTATTTGTCTCTAAATCCCATGTTCTCAAGGCCCACATACCCCTGGCTTCCATGCAGGTGACCCTAGAATTCTGCCTTCTCCCTCCCCTGTATGTGGGAATAAAGGTGAAACCCCTGGCTGCCTCTGGGAAGCAGGAGAGGGACAAAACCTCAGTCATTCAGGGTTTGGTGGAAATGCTGCTTCCTCAGAAAGGGCTTCTCTGAACAGCCAGCCTGCCACCTTAGCTTATTTTAATATTATTTTCACAGCGTGTACACAATCTGAAGTGATCTTGTATATGTTTACTTGCCTGTTGGCCCTGCCACTAGACTGGGATTCCAGAGGCAGGGCCTGTGCTTTGGTAACCACTGCTCTATCCTGGCGCTGCCACAGTGCTGGGCCTAGAGGGGGCGCTCAAGAGGCTATTGAATGAATGATTACGTGAAGGGTCAAATGAGTGAATGGATGCACTAAAGAAGTGGGTCAGGAAATGTTGATTTGTGGGGTCTATAGAATAGGATAGCAAGGAAAAGGAGAGAAAAGGAAAAAGAATATTAGCTTGTTTGCAACCTGTAATCACCTATTGTCTGCCAGCTCGCCCGCCATGCCCAGGATACCCAGTCCCACCTTAGGTTTAAATCCCAAGACCGGCTTTGCAAGGTATCGGGTGAAGTGCCTTCAAGGGCACAGGGAACAGGCTCTCTGGAAATATTGATTATCTTTGTTCCAGAAAGGCTGAGGATGACCAAATCATATTTGTGATTCAACTATAATCCAGCCCAGAAATTCTCAACCAGCGGGAACATACGAGAATCTCTGGGAGGAGGAACAAAGTAAAGAAGTGTGTAGAGCAGTGGTTCTCAACCTTCCTAATGCCGCGACCCTTTAATACAGTTCCTCATGTTGTGGTGACCCCCAACCATAAAATTATTTTTGTTGCTACTTCATAAGTGTAATTTTGCTACTGTTATGAATCGTAATGTAAATATCTGATATGCAGGATGTATTTTCATTGTTACAAACTGAACATAATTAAAGCATAGTGATTAATCACAAAAACAATATGTAATTATATATGTGTTTTCCGATGGTCTTAGGCAACCCCTGTGAAAGGGTCGTTGGACCCCCCAAGGGGTAGCGACCCACAGGTTGAGAACCACTGGTGTAGAGTTTAATGTCGTCTGGATTTTAACCACCTTGTTTGCTTTTTTTTTTTCAACACGTTATCAGAAGGCCTAGGTTGAAAAAGGCTGGAAAGTGATCTAATAATGTGGTCAGACAAGATTTACAGGAAATTTTGCTAACAGGAGAAAGTCAAGGATGGATCTGAGAGGTGGAGCTTTAAAGTCCAGGAGGACAGTGGTTTCTATGAATCATTATGGAAAATTTAGGGCAAGCTAATTTGGGTGAATGAAGCCGAGCATAATTTTGAATTTTCTGAACTGCAGATGGCAGCAAGACATCCTGCAGAGGCTCAGCAGTCTGTGAGCAAGCCAGCAGAAAGGTAAGCATCAGACACAAATAAAACCCTCACATAAAATCTGCATTATGGCCCCTGGTATGATGGACACTATATATCTGGTCTTGGTTCCCAGTTTCTGGCACAGAGCTTCAAAAACCTTTGGAATTTCCAGAGTGACAGGTGTCTTTGTTATGCTAATAAGATGACTCAGGGTGGACCCTAGATCAGTGATGGCGAACCTTTTGAGCTCAGCGTGTCAGCATTTTGAAAAACCCTAACTTAACTCTGGTGCCGTGTCACATATAGAAATTTTTTGATATTTGCAACCATAGCAAAACAAAGACTTATATTTTTGATATTTATTTTATATATTTAAATGCCATTTAACAAAGAAAAATCAACCAAAAAAATGAGTTTGCGTGTCACCTCTGACACGCGTGTCATAGGTTTGCCATCACTGCCCTAAATGCTTCAGGATGGGTGCTGGTCAGCAAAAAGGCCAGCCTTGTGATTAGAGGGTTGGAATTTTGGACCAGCCCAAGCTCCAGGGAGGGGCACTGAAGACTGAGTTCAATCCCGGGGCCAATGATTTAATCAACCCTAAGTAGCAATGAAACCTCAGTAAAAACTCTGGACACTGAGGCCTAGTGGAGCTTCCTGGTTGGTGAACATATGATGTGCCAGGAGGCACCCCCTGCTTCCACAAATAAGGCATGGAAGCACTGTGTCCACACCCTTCAGACCTGGCCCTGTGCGTCTCTCCTATTTGGCTGCTCAGGATTTGTATCCATTATAATAAAATTGCGATCATATGTATAGTGCTTTCCTGACTTCTATTAGTTACTCTTGCAAGTTATCAAACCTGAGAGGGGTATGGGAACCTTAAAATTATAACCATTCAGGCAGAAATGGGGGTGCCCTGAGACTTTCGGCTGGTGTCTGAAGCACCAGCAGTCTGTGAGACTGAGCCCTGACACCTGTGAAGTGTAACCCCAACTCCAGGTGGCTGGTGTCAGAATTGAGTTGCAGGACACCCGCTTGGGGTGGAAATGTAGCATTTACACATTGCTTGCAGTATGGACACATGTATTACACACATTTTATATTTTATTTCTCACCATTCTGAGTAAATAAGAAATTCTAAATATCATAATCTTCTATAATAAAGAAAAGCATAATATGCTAATTAGACCAGACAGCTGAACGACCTTCTGGGCATCATTCCGGATGTCCTTCTGGACAAAGCCGCAGTGGCAGGGCCGAGGCAGAGGCAGTTAGAGGTGATCAGGCAGGCAGGGAGAGTGTTTAGGGGTGATCAGGCAAGCAGGTGAGCGGTTAGGGGTGATCAGGCAGGCAGGCAGGTGAGCAGTTAGAAGCCAGCGGTCCCGGATTGCAAGAGGGATGTCCGACTGCCAGTTTAAACCCGATCTTGCTGGGTGAATGGGCCTAAACCAGCAGTCGGACATCCCCCAAGGGGTCCCGGATTAGAGAGGGTACAGGCCCGGCTGAGGGGACCCCACCACCACCACCGTGCATGAATTTCGTGCACTGGGCCTCTAGTGGGTAATAATTTTGCTTACATTTTACCCAATAAATATAGAGTAGGATGACCACCCTCCAATGGGATACTGCTTTAAGGACAATCACTTAATCAAAGAGAAAAACATTGGATGTTTAAACTTTAATATGGAAAATTACAGCTTGAGGAAATGTGGGAAAATTTACCTCTGCTAATTCCTGACCTCTTCATTTCTATAATTCTAAGATGCCACTGATTTGGGAGGAAGATGGGGAAGGAAATTAATACTACCACATTAAATATAGATATGTTTTGTAAGATACTATCCAGTTCAGAAAAATGTAACATGTAAAAAATAATGTGCATCTTAGAATTAAAAAAATATGGTGATATTGTAGTAATTAAGATTGTCTTTGCTTCTCTTTAAATTTCAGATGATTTTTCCTAAATGTGTTCAATAAAATCACTTTTTCTTTAATCAGCTATCTGTTCTAGAATACTTCTGTCTCAAAACATACTGTTTATAATAAAATGTCTAGATTGGGGGTAAAGTGGTTGAGATAAGATAGGGACCTATATTATTCCACAGTAAGCATTCTGAAAAGAAAAGACTTATTTTCCCACATTAACTGAATTTTGGGAAATAATTCTCCACTAATCATACATTATACAGTCTACATAGACAGAAATCAGCTTTGTCTCACATGTATACACATAAACTGCAGGCTTCCCATGGAGCGAGCAGGTATTGTCACCACTAGGTCTGTCCTGCTCTGTGGAGGGGGCTCAGGAGACAGCCCTCAGGCTCCCGGACACTGTGGCCTGCCCACCTGCCTTCCAGATGGCCGACCCATGGGAGGCAGAGCCACACAATTCAGAATTCTGTGTTTAGGGCTCTGTGCCTGAAGATCCCCTCATAACAAGTAAGTCATTTTATGCCTCTCTGACCTTGAAATTTCTTTGAGTTCTCGATATTGAATTAGTGAACTGCGCAGTGCAAGGAACTGGCAACGATTGAGATCAGAGGGCTCATCACAAGAGACTAATGACAGAAGGCTGTGGCCTTCACCCAAGCCTGAGCAATCCAGAGCTAAGCCTCGCCTTCACCTGCCAAAACCTCACTGAAAATATGTGTATGATGGGCAGTAAACCCGGCTTCTATTGAGGTAAGACATTCTGCTGAGACCCTCTCTTCAGAGGATTGGAATGATCAACATATAAAAACAAGCCCATCCACATCGTAAGAAAAAGTAAAATCTGGAGGGATTTTTTTTTTTAGGTGACTTAGCACAATAATATGATAGATGCCTGATAAATACTTCTGGAGATGATACTGAGTAGTTTATAACTGTCAGAGTGCGAGTATGTATAAGGTGAGGGGGAATATACTGTATTGACACACAGTTAACTCACTTAGCTTTGACATGGGAGCATTCATGACAGAATCTTAAATCACTATGTAAATATCTATTATGTATCAAAATTCCAATACTCAGCAAGCCTTGACATCTGCTCTGAGTCACTGTTGAAGAACAAATTCTGTGACTTTGAAAAATTATGAAACAGAACTCAGCTTCCTTGTCCTCCATGGCCCTCAAGTTGACAGTGGTTGTTAACACCAACATGCTGTACAGGACTTGTGTGAGGCTTTATAGTTTAAGAAATTTATAGTGTAGTATTGACTGAACTTACTACAAAAACACTCATTCCTCTGTCATTGCTTCAGTCATTATTCTAAAGCATTCTATGAGACAATGAAGGACATTTGCATCACAAATTTACAGCGGAAACTGTCTCATGCATTGAATGGCTTGAGTTGAAGAAGCCCACAAAGCCGTGTGCATCATCCATGCATCTACAGGCATGTTTGGCGAGGAGAGCAGTTAATACTTGTTTCAGATGCTGTTCAGATGGCTCAGAATAAGCAGGTCAAATCTCAGATATATTCAACTGCCTCTCTCGGTTACAGAGCCATCCTTTGAGAACGAAGGATGTGTCAACAATTGAGAAGATGATTTATAAGACTATGAAACCCTCACCTTGGCACACAGTCGTGTGGTTTTTAACAAGAGCAACTGAAAATGAACAGATCCTCTCTTCAAGGAGAGTTGCTTGCATTAATAAAAATAAATAAATAAAAATCACACCTAGCCCTGGCAGAGTAGTTCAGTTGGTGGAGTGTAGGCCCGGAATGCCAAGGTTGTATGTTTGATCTCTAGTCAGGGCACATACAAGAATCAACTAATGAATGCATAAATAAGTGGAACAACAAATCTCTCTCTCTCTCTCTCTCTCTCTCTCTCTCTCTCTCTTTCCCCCCTTCCTCCCCCACCTTCCTCTAAAATACATAAAAATTTAAAAATAAATAAAAAAGATTAAAATCACACCTATGAAGATTCTTCAAATAATTAAATATAGAACTACCATATGACCTAGCAATCCCACTTCTGGGTATTTATCCAAAGACATTGAAAACACTAATTCAAAAAGAGATATGCACTCCCATATTCATTGCAATATTATTTACAATAATTATTTACAATACCCAAGACATGGAAGCAATCTAAGTATCCATCAATAGGCAAGAGGATAAAGAAGATGTGGTACATATTAAAAAAATGGAATCTTCCCATTTGCTACAACATGGATGGACCAAGAGGGCATTATGCTAAATGAAATAAGTCAGACAGAGAAAGACAAATACCATATGATTTCACTTATAAGTGGAATCAAGGAAACAAAATAAATGGACAAATGAAATAAAACAGAAACAAACTCATAGATTTGGAGAACAAACTAATGGTGACCAGATGAAAGGGGGTAGGGTGGGGGGGATGGGTGAAAAAGGTGAAGGAACTAAGAAGTACAGACTTCCAATTATAAATATAGTCACAGTACAGCATAGGGAATATAGTCAATGATATTGTAATAGCTGTGTGGTGCCAGATGGGTGCAAGACATACTGGGGTAATCACTTCGTAAATGATATGAATATCTAATCACTGTGACATACACCTGATGTCAACTACAATTTAAAACATTCTTTAAAAAATTACAGCTATGGGTCCAGGCCAGGTGGTTCAGTTGGTTGGAGCATCGTCCTGTACAACAAAAGGTTGTGGGTTCAATTTCCAGTCAGGGTACATACCTAGGTTGTAGGTTCAATCCCTGGGAGGCAACTGATCGATGCTTCTCTCTCTCTCTCTCTCTCTCTTTCTCTCTTTCCACCTCACCCTTTCCTCTCTCTCTAAAATTTAATAAAAACATGGCCTTGGGTGAGGATTAAAAAGAAAACCAGCCCTGGCCAGTTTGGCTGGGTGGATAGAGCGTCGGCCTGCAGACTGAAGGGTCCCGGGTTCGATTCCGGTCAAGGGCATGTACCTTGGTTGCGGGCACATCCCCAGTGGGGAGTGTGCAGGAGGCAGCTGATCGATGTTTCTCTCTCATAGATGTTTCTGGCTCTCTATCCCTCTTCCTTCCTCTCTGTAGAAAATCAATAAAATATATTTTAAAAAAAGAAAAAGAAAACCATAGCTATAGGAATTCTTGCCTGTGGCACAAACCATTAAGTATTCTTTACACGACCCAGGACAAACTCAGTCCTCTCACTTAAGAACATTTGCTTGTGTTGACAGCAAGGACTGGGCAACCAGGAAACCATGTGCTAATTGGCTGCTTCATCCCATTTTCCTTTTCAGCGCCTGCCAGGTGTAGCCCTGACTTCCAGAGTGCGCGTCTGGCTCTCCGTCGCATCCTGCCCGTTATCTCTGTCTGGCAAACACCCACTCTGCTTCCAGAACCTCAGATCTTTCGGGGCAGTGATGATAAGTTATGCTCGGCCCACTCTGCCAAGAGTTTTTGGCCGACAGACTGAGGAAGACCATTGTTGTCGCTGGCTGTTATCTCCCCCGCGGACTCCACTTGGCAGATGTGCAAGTCCATCTCTCTGGTGTGCAAACAGGGCGCTGGACTCCAGATGAGTCAACGCGCTAATAAACAGGAGTCGCGGAGGAAATGGCAACCAGTCTTGAAAACAACAAAAAAAAGAAACAATTTGCGGTTTGTTGGATGCCGAGCTGTTTGTCCTCCGCAGCGCGCCCCTGCTTTATCTCACTGCACAGCCTTCCTATCAAAGAAGGGGGGAAGTTAATAGTTTATCAAGTGGTAATCAGCTGCAATGTTTACGTATTACTTACATAGCATGGAAAGTATTTTTTGGTGCTGGGGGTACTGTTTTCTTTAATTGCAAATTTATATCTTTGTCATTCATCTCCCCCTTTGTCAGACTCCATATTGTAGGAAGTCTCCAGTCTACAAGACATTTGTCTCCTGAACTTATCTCCGGGCCATCAGGGAACCCCTCCTGGCTGGGGCCTGGAAGTGCCTGCCGTGAGACACAAGTGGTGAGCTTTCCCCTTAGTCAGAGGAGCAGCATGGAAACCTTGTGCTGGGAGGTTGTGTATCTGAGGCAGAAGCACAGGGGGAGTGAGAGCATGTTGTACCTCACACACGTGTATCCCTGCAAACAGCAGAATGCTGCAAACTAAATGCTGGCCACAGGAACCTAGTGACCCTCACATCTGCGTGGGTCACACCTGGCCAGACACCAGGCTTGGGTGATTCCACAGGAACCGGAGGGCCCACATGAGAGCTCAGCCGTGAATACTGCTGTGTCACATGGGGATTCTTGAGGAAATGGGGGGTGGAAGCCTGCTCTCATCCGGCACCTCCTCCCTCTCAGAGTGGTGCTATGTATACCAGACACTCCCAGGTCACATGGGATTGGGATCACAGGAGGGATGGGACTGCTTAGGTAACTCAGGGGCAACTTGTAATAATGCTGTGTTGACAGAGTTATACGAGAGTGGCCACATCTCCGAGCTTCCTCCAGAAGACCTGGGTTTGCCCTGGCACATGTGCTAATAACACCTTTTTTCATGCTCCAAGTGTCTTCACTTGGATGATGAATGGTCCCCTGGGCAGTCCACACCCTAATGGGCTGAAGATAAGCTCTCCTGATCCACAGCTGCTCTACTGGGGCCACTTACCACCTGGGTTTTATTTAATGTGGTTTCAACAAGCATTTGTTCAGCACTCATGGGGTGTCAGCCACTGTGGTAGGCAAAGGGGACAACCACATGCACATGAGACAACGCATCAACAGAGACAGGCCTGTGTCCCGTGCACAGCAGAGGCCACAGCAGGGGACCTCGGGGTTCTCTGAAATGTCAGTTCAGTGGAGCTGCTTGTCCACTGAAGAATCGGTAGGGTACGTGCCGGCTTGCACGTGGTGTGAGCAGAGAGGAAACCATGGAGATGTGTGTTTGTGCTGCGCGCTGGGAAGCATGAGCATCTGGACAGCAGGCGCGGACAGTCCTAAAGACAGGCACAAGGTTTAATATCAACATATACTCTATTGGTGCTTGGCTACTCCCAGATATATAAAAAAAGTGCACTCTAAAGAACATCTAAGACCCAAGCATGGAGCTGGAGATTAACAAGTAAAATTTCTCCCTCGATTCTATTTTCACTCATGCCTGGGGCCGCTTTGTCATCAGCTTCAGCGCTAATGCAACACTATTGAGTAAGGATTGTTTTTTTCTTATCTTTTTAGTGGCTGAGTGAACATATCTGTACTTTTAAACTTCCCTCATATTCATGCACTTTCTACCTAGAACCCAAACCATCTGTTCGTTTGTCAAAGGCCAGTTATACTTTAAGACCTAATTTGCATATTGACTCTTTAAGACAGTGGTTCTCAACCTGTGGGTCGCGACCCCTTTGGCGGTTGAATGACCCTTTCACAGGGGTCGCCTAAGACCATCCTGCATATCAGATATTTACATTATGATTCATAACAGTAGCAACATTACAGTTATGCAGTAGCAACGAAAATAATTTTATGGTTGGGTCACAACATGAGCAACTATATTTAAAGGGCCAGAAGGTTGAGAACCACTGCTTTAAGAGAAATTAATCCTAGTCTTATGAGGCAAAACTGGTCCTAATCTTATTCTGTATGTTGATCCTTGATGGCACTTAGCAGATTACTGTGTTACAGCAATTTGTCTAAAAGTCATTGTCAACAGTTAGACTCCAAATTCCTGGAAGCCAGGCACTGTCTCCAATTCACCTTTCCAATTCTAGCCTTTAGCCTAGAGTTCAGTACATGATAAGTCCTCATTTAAATACACATAAACATCAGATCCTCATCAGATCCTCATCAGCTCCTCATCAGCTCCTAACCAGAACCTAGCCAGAGAACATGGCAAAAGATCCTGGACAGAACCTGGCTACAGAACTTCACTGGAGAACCTAGACAGAACATGGCAAAAGAACCTGGTGACTGAACCTGGCTGGAGAACCTGGAGAACCTGGCTGGAGAACCTAGGGAGAGAACATGGCACCAGAACTTGGTTGGAGATCCTGACCAGAACTTGGTTGGAGTTCCTAATCAGAACTTCGCTGGAGATCCTGGAGGGAGAACCTCGCTATGCTGATGAACTGAAACCAGTTTCCATGTCATTCATTCTTCGCCGACTCCGTCCACACCTTTGGGGATCCCTGGACCCGTTGGGGACAGACCCCAACAAGACCCTTAGGTAAGCCCCCCCATTTCCCTAGGCCCCTTCGCACTCGGGACGGATAGGACTCCACCATAGAAAGAGGGTGGATAGTCTTCGCCGACTCCGTCCACACCTTTGGGAACCCCTCGAACAGGATTCCCCTAGGTAAGCCCCCCGCATTGAGAACCCCCACACTCGGGATGGATAGGACTCCACCAGGGTGCTACAGACCCCCCTATAGAGGATAAGTAGGGTAAGAAGGTGGATAGTACAGAACTTAGATTGAGAAGATGTGCCATACTGAGTCCAAAGAAAGAAGACTCTGTATTGATTCTTAGATTGAGAAGATGTGCCATACTGAGTCCAAAGAAAGAAGACTCTGTATTGATCTTTAGATTAAGAAGATGTGCCATACTGAGTCTAAAGAAAAAAGACTCTGTATTGATCTTTTAACACATATGCTTGCTAGCAGAGGAGTTAAGGTTACTCCCAGTCAGACGGAATGTTTTATACAAGAAGTATGTCCATGCTTTTCTGAGGAAGGAAAGGTGCCAGAAAGGTAAATGTAGAGGCATGGGAGAAGGTAGGCCCAAGGAGCCTTATCCTTAACCCCACTGCAGCCTTTCCACCCCGGAAAAGTGCAGGATTGGAAAGCTCTCCCTGGGGTGATAGATCAGGACTCAGGTAATAGCGGAAAGCGCCAATCCTACTCTTAAAATGGCTACAAGAGAGCATTTGGGATTTTTCTTTTTAATGCCTGCTTTGAATTGAGTAAATGCATTACGTGCATCACCACAATGGACCCAGAGAAGCTCCTTGTCCCATCGTTCCAAAGACTTAGAGTTGCCCCGATGACAGAAAAGCGGAAAAAAGAAGAAAAGGAAGGCTATGCAAGGGACTGAGGTGCCAACATAGGGTCAGCTGAAGAAGTTAACAACTGAGGCCCAACAGATGGTAGAAAAGCAAGAAGTGGAAGCTACTCTCTCAGCCAAGTCCGAGGACTCTGAGTAAATCAGCAAAAGAAACTTTCATTTAGCAGAAACTCACTTATTTCGTCAAATGGAAAGACTTACTTACAGGAGCCTGGAAGGGACCTGATGTACTTTTAACCTGGGGGAGAGGAGATGCTTGTATATTTCCACAGGATGCAGACTCACCTGTGTGGATTCCAGACTGTCTAATCCGACCTTATGTCACACCACCCTCCGTCTCCGCCTCATCCTCCTCCTCCCCAGTATTATCCATATCGGTCGACACAGAGGGCACAGCTGACTCCTCCCCGGTCACCGACACCACCATCAAGCACGGCCCTGATGGATCCTTTGATGCAGCCCTTCAACTCGCTGACGCTTCGGGAAGCCCATCACCAATGATGCCGCCCGTAGCCAGATCAACAAGGACAACCAAACCCCCGACTTGAGGACAGCTGAAATCCCTTGACTGAAGAGGCCAGCAACCTTCTACAAGAACAAGGCTCCTTGTGCACTCCATCCACTATGTTTATAGCTATGCTCGCTATCATTGCTTGTCAGTCTTCTTCTGAGTCTTAAACAACCCAATCCGAGAGGTGGCCGCTGATTTACATGCGCTATCATTTAAAAAATAAAAAAGGGGGAATTTGCCGGGAGCCGGTCCATCCTTGCTGTTTCAAGGGACCTGGCATATATGGCATACTGTTCTTAATATGTTTGCTCACCTCCTTAGCGCCATGTGTTTTAACCAAGGTCACCTCTCCGAGAAAAGTTGTTTCCCCAGGTGGGGCTTTTTCCCTGAGGTTAGGGAGGGGATACAACCCCTTAATTAAGTGCCAGGCGGGTAGTTAAGCTTCATAATCTTTACTCCCTGGAATGGAGATAAGAAATGCCCTAACCTTTGTAATAGAAATTGACAGGATTAAAATCGGCTGGTATAAATATAGATGTAACAAGACAATAAACATCAGATCATCAGATCCTAAATAAATAAATAAATAAATAAATAAATACACATAATCTTTATCTTTCAAAAAAGTGTACAACCCAATGAATCATCCAGGGAGAATATTCCTATACTAGAGGCCCGGTGTATGAACTTTGTGCATGGATAGGGTCCCTAGGCCTGACCGGCAATCAGGGCCAATCCATGGGGCGACCGGTGGGGCGATTGGGGGGGGGGCTCCCACTGGCACCTGCCTTGGCTGGCCTGGGACCTGTGGGCTGGGGGCAGCTCCTGAATTGAGCGTCTGCCCCCTGGTGGTCAGTGTGTGTCATAGTGACCGGTCATTCCACCGTTCGGTCTATTTGCTTTTATTATCCTATCTAGTAATAGACAAACACGGTAATTAACCATACCTCCACTACGCTTCCCATTGGCTAATCAGCAGGATATGCAAATTAACTGCCAACAAAGATGGCGGCCGGCAGCCACGCAGCTGAAGGGAACATGAGGCTTGCTTGCTCCAGTGATGGAGGAAGCCAAGGTTCCCCACCTGCCGCGGCCCAGCTCTGAGCTCCAGAAGCAACAATGTTTCAATTATAGAAGCTAAACAAATCCCAGATACCTGCTTTCAGCCAGCCTGGGGCCTCAGAGCTTAGAGCGCCAGTGATGGCAACAGAGTTTCAATTATAGAAGCTAAACAAACCCAGATACCTGCTTTCAGCCGGCAACGGCCTCAGAGCTGGAGCCGGCTCTCAGCTCCAGTGACAGCTATAGAAGGTAAATAAATCCCAGGAAAAAAAAGAAAAAAAAGAGGCTGGGAGCTTCAGTCACCCGCCCGCCTGAAAACAGCCCTCAGCCCCTCACCCAGGCTGGCCAGGCACCCCAGTGGGGACCCCCACCCTGAAGGGGGTGTGACCAGCTGCAAACAGCCATCAGCCCCTCACCCAGGCTGGCCAGGCACCCAAGCGGGACCCCTACTGTGATCCGGATCACCCTTCAGGGCAAACCAGCCAGCCCCCACCCATGCACGAGGCCTCTTTCCTATATAGTAAAAGGGTAATATGCAAACTGAACCTAATAGCAGAAAGACTGGGAATGACTGGTCACTATGACACACACTGACCACCAGGAGGCAGACGCTCAATGCAGGAGCTTCCCTCTGGTGGTCAGTGTGCTCTCACAGTGGGGAGCTCTGCTCAGCCACAAGCCAGGCTGATGGCTGCCAGTACAGCAGTGGTGGTGGGAGCCTCTCCTGCCTCCTCAGCAGTGCTAAGGATGTCTGACTGCAGCTTAGGTCTGCTCCCCGCTGGCAAATGGACATCCCCCGAGGGCTGCCGGGCTGCCAGAGGGATGTCTGATTGCCATCTTAGGCCCAATCTCCCGGGGAGCAGGCCTAAGCCAGCAAGTGGTTACCCCCGAGGGGTCCCAGACTGCGAGAGGGCACAGGCCGGGCTGAGGGACCCCCTACCCCCGAGTGCACAAATTTTTGTGCACTGGGCCTCTAGTATTTATTATATTAGGCTTTTATTATATAGGATAACTATCAGGGGTCAAGAATTAGAAAATAACTAACACCCTAGAAATCCCACCTTAAGTCTTCTCCCAATCACTTCAAAAATAACCACTATTTTGACTTCTATCATCACCAGATATTAGTTTTACTGTTTTGAACATTATATAAATGGAATCACATAGAATATATAATTTTTTAATCTAGCTTGTTTTGCTCAGCATTATATTTGTGAGATTCATCCATATTATTGTATGTAACTGAGTTAGTTCACTGGGGAGGAGGGGCCTGCAAAATATTCCAGTATATGGACATACCACGATTTATCCATTCTGGCTGCTGATGGATATGGTTCTTTCCAATTTGGGGCTCTTATAAATAGTCTTGTATATGTCTCATGGTACACATGGGCACACATTTCTGCTGGGAGTAGGCTCGCTAGGTCTTGAAAAATCATGTTCAGCTTTTGTAGATAATGCCCAACTTTTCCCAAAATGTGCCAGTTTATATTCCCACTCACACTATATAAATTTCCATTGCTTCACATCTGACCAACACTTGGTATTGTCAATCTTTAAAATTGCAGCCATTCTGGTGTGAGTATCATAGCATTGCATTGTGGTTTAATCTGCATTTCCTCATGACTAATGTGATTGAGCACCTTTTCATTTATTTACTGGACAAGTGAATATTCTCTTTTATGAGCTGACTAGTCAAATTGGTGGCCCAAGTTTTCTGTTGGGCTTTATGGCTTTTTCTTAATAATTTGTTTAGCTATAAATCTTTTGTTACAGATCAGCGGTTCTCAACCTGTGGGTCGTTTGACCCTGTTGGGGGTCGAACGACCCGTTCACAGGGGTCACCTAAGACGGTCAGAAAACACATATATAATTACATATTGTTTTTGTGATTAATCACTATGCTTTAATTATGTTCAATTTGTAACAATGAAATTGGGGGTCACCACAACATGAGGAACTGTATTAAAGGGTTGCGGCATTAGGAAGGTTGAGAAACACTGTTATAGATGTTATAAGCACATTTTCCCATTTTGTGGCTTACCTTTCCACTTTCTTAATTTCCACATTTTTTTCTTGTTAATCCTCATCCAAGGATATTTTCCCATTGACTTTTAGAGAGAGAGAGTGAGAGAAACATCGATGTGAGAGAGACACATCAATTGGTTGTCTCCCACACGTACCCTGACCAGGGCCAGGGATCGAGCCTGCAACGGAGGTACGTGCCCTTGACCAGAATCAAACCTAGGACCCTTCAGTCTGCAGGCTGACATTATCCACTGAGCCAAACTGGCTAGGGCAGTAGTCGGCCAACTGCAGCTTGCGAGACACATTTGGCTCTTTGGCCCCTTGAGTGTGGCCACGAAGTTTCAATCGCACTGTACGTGCGCACCCGCACGTGGTATTTTGTGGAAGAGCCACACTCAAGGGGCCGCAGTTTGCCGACCACTGGGCTAGGGCAACAATTCCAAATTTTAAAGAAGATCAAGATGTTAATTTTGTCATTTGTGGTCAAAGCTTTTAGTGTCCGGTGTGAGAAATCTTTCCCTTTCCAAAGATATGCTCTGAAGTTATTTTCTGGAGCAGTGGTTCTCAACCTTCCTAATGCCGCAACCCTTTAATACAGTTCCTCATGTTGTGGTGACCCCCAATTTCATTGTTACAAATTGAATATAATTAAAGCATAGTGATTAATCACAAAACCAATATGTAATTATATATGTGTTTTCCGATGGTCTTAGGCGACCCCTGTGAAAGGGTCGTTCAACCCCCAAAGGGGTCGCGACCCACAGGTTGAGAACCACTGTTCTAGAGGCTTTGTCGTTTTACCTTTCACATTTGAATCTGCGTCCACCTAGAATTAATTTTTTTCATGGTATGGAGGTAGAGGCCAACTTCTATTTTTCCATATTGATATTCAACTCATCCAGAACCACTGTCCTTTTCCCACTGCTTTGTGATCAATTGTCTATATAATCCTGTTCAGTAATCAATTGTCTAAATAAACATGGGTCTATTTCTGGAATCTTTATCCTGTTACAGTAATGACATTCAAATGTTAATCTAACCTTGAATTGCTGGGGTAACCCAACTTAGTTGTGATATATATTATTCTCTTACTATATTGCTACATGCAATTTGTTAATATTTTATTTAGTTTTTGTATCTGTGCTCATGAAGACCTCACCTACAATTTCCTTTCTAGTAACATCCTTGTCAGAATTTGGTGTCAAATTTATGCTGATCCCTAAAACACATTGCGATGTGCTCCTTCTTGTATTTATCTTGGGGGAGTTTGTGAAAGATTAATCACTGTGGTAGGCAGCCTCTAAGAGGCCCCCAAGGTTCTGTCAAGGGTATTTATGCCCTGGTGTAATTCCCTCCCCTTTAGTGTGAGCCAAATGTAGGGACTCACCCCTTTCTTTTTTGCCTTCTTGGGAATTGACTCAATATTTTAAAATACTTTTTTTCTCGTTAATCTGGAAGTTTCCAATTCTTTCACTATTCTTTCTAGCAGCAGGGATTACAACATGTAGTGCTGATTTTCAAAAGCTAATATCATTAATACCTTTGCTTTAAATTCAAGAGACCTTGGAATAATTTCATTTATACTCTTCTTGGTTGTTGAGATGTTCAAAAATCTTTCTATGTGTTTTTAACTCCCCAAAATAATAGCATTAATATCACTTTATAAAGAACAACATTTATTCATTTACACATTTATTTACTCCATTTCTTTGCTCTTCGTTTCTTCCTCCATCTCTATGGAATTGGAATAATTTTCTTTTGCTTGAAAAACACTCTTTGGTGTTTCCTTTATTTGGGGTCTGTTTGTGATGAATTCTCTAAGTTGTTCATTTGAAAATGTCTTTATTTCCTTTTGTTGGGCATAGAATTCCAAAGTTGGAGATTTTATTCTTTAAAAAAACAAAACAAAACGGGACAAATGCTCCAACCAACTGAGACACACTGACATGGGGCAATTCTTCTGTCTTTTATTTCTGTAAAGAAGTTAGTTATTAGTCTTATTGTTGATCCTTTGAGGATATCAGCTCCTTCTTTGGGTTGCTATAAAGATTTTTCTCTTTCTCTTCATTTTTCAGTAAAATTGTACCATAATTTTTCTTTATATTTATCTAACCTGAGGTTTATGATTTTGCAATCTATGGCTTTATGTCTTTTATCAATTTAAAAATATATATATATTTGTATTGATTTCAGAGAGGAAAGGAGAGGGAAAAACAGAAAAAATGATGAGAATCATCCATCAGCTGCCTCCTGTACGCCCGCCCCCTACTGGGGATTGAGCCTGAATCGGGGCATGTACGACTTCCTGGTTCATAGGTTGATGCTCAACCACTAAGCAACACTGGCTGGGCATGTCTTTTATTAGTTTTGAAAATGCTCAGCCATTATCTCTTCATATATTGCCTCTGTCTTCTTTTCTTTTTCCTTTCCTTCCAGGATTTCAGACGCACATGTTATATTTTTTATGATATTCCCTGCTCTCCTCTGTATTTTCTAAACCTTTATTTTTCCATTCTTGATTCTGGATATTATCTTAAGGTTTTTCTTTCACTTCACTAGTTCTTGCTTCAGCTGTATCTAATGTGCTATAAAGCCTATCTTATTTCTTTAAATACTATACTAATCAGTTATTTTAAAGTCTGTGTAAGATAATGCTATTATCTAGATCCCTAGAGAGTCCTTTCTGTTATTGTTTTTCTTAGGAATTAATCACATTATCTTAAGTCCCTGGGCATGATTATATTAGATTGAGTTATAGACATTGTATATGAAAATCTGCAGAGAAGTTAAGGCCTAGGATGATGCTATATTCCTCCAAAGTGGAATATATGTTTGCTCTGTACAGACATCTAGGGACACTAGCAATCTCAGTGACCTTCATCCAAGCAGAGACTGAGTCAATTCACGGATGAATTACAATGTATGTGAAGGATGGTCTATTTCTGTCCACTCTTACTCCTGTGGTAGCCTTTTGGATCCACATTGTTGAGGTACGCCAGCCTGCTGCCTGGACACACCCCAAGCTCAGTTTCTGGTGCCCTATGCCTATGAGCTTGTCAAAAACTCTGCTCAGCTTTCAGTCTCTCAGCTACCACTTTCTAATGAAAAGTGCCCAAATGCTTCCTTCTCTGTAATTCTTTATTTTCCCAGATCTTGGCACTATAATTATTCACTAACCTGTTAGCGCCTCATGTATTCAACCAATTAAAAAAATTGTTCTCTGAGGAGGGTTGATCTGAATTGACTAAGTCTGCCATTAACAGAAGCAAATCTGCCCATAAAAGTTTAATTACCATCACAAATTAAATACACATACATTCATGGTAATATGCTGAGAGTATAGCAGTGGAGATCATACATTTCATATAAATTAAGTACACAATTATTTCTAATTCATTACAGAATATATTTGCAGTATTAATTGATAGAGAGCATATCATTATTGTGGGCTCTGACAGGAAGTAGGAAGCAAATGGTGCACCTAATCCCACAGATTTTAGTATGTGGAGGGATCACTTGGGTCACCTCTTCATCTTACAGAGGTAGTAGTGACCCTAGGCAGGGTGAGTAACTTACCCAACATCATGTAGCCAGCTAGTGGCACAAGTATATTTTAAATCAGTTATCATACTTCCTAGAGCTCTGAGTTTTCTTCCTTAACACACTGATTTTGTTGATTGAGAAAGCTTGTACATGAGTTAGGATTTCAAGTATGTTTTGTTCCTAAGAAGGAAATAAAGCTGTCCCTGGCTGGTGTGGCTCAGGGGGATGAGTGTCGTCCAATGCACCAGAATGTCGCTGGTTCAATTCCCAGTCACGGGACAGGCCTGGGTTTTGGGCTGGATCCCCAGTAGGGGTGTGCAGGAAGCAGCCGATTGATGTTTCTCTCTTACACTGATGTTTCTCTCTCTCTCTCTCACTCTCCTTTCCCTGCTCTCTAAAATCAATTAAAATATTTTTAATTCATTTAAAAAATAAAATAAGAAGGAAATGAGCCTGGAGCACTTGAGATGATAGGATATCAGGTACAACTTGAAAGCAAAGGCTTGAAGGTAGAGATGGGCTGACCAGGGGGGAAACTGATGACCTCTCTGGATGAGAACGAGGAAGAAAGCAGACAGGGACGAGGGAAAGTTGAGGTTATCCTGTGAAAGCAGAAAAGTCAGGCTCTTGTTCTCTTATCTGCAAAAGGAATGACCCTGTGATTTAGTTGACAAAGTAACTTCACACACCTGACCATAGTAATGGAAAAATCGGGCAGGAGTAATGGGAGGGAGGCAGCCATGTCTGTTGGTGCAGTGGTAAAAAGCAGGTCAAGATGAAAGGGAATGCCAGGAAGAGGTGAAGGCCATTGTAAAAAAAGTAAAGTCAAGTAGAAGTAAAAATTCTGTGGAAAGTGGAAATTTTTTTCTGGACTCATAGATTTTATAAATGTAGGATACCTTTTATTCTTTAGAGTTCTTTATCTAGTTGTAGATGAGTTTGCAGTCTTTATATTAGTTGTTCCATAAGTCCAAAACATTATTACTTGTATTGTGTGTTTCTATAACACACCTGCTAATAAAGATACATACTAGGTGCTTTAATAGGGGACTTCTTTGATATGTTGTTAGCATCGCTTCTGAGCCATAATAATTTGTCCATTCACATACTAAGTCACTCATTTCAGAAGTACTTATCAACATTTATGCTAGGAACTAAGAAAACAGATAAAAGATATGGTCCCTGCTGCCAAGAATTTGCTTGGCATACTGATGGAATTTCCCAGTACCCCATGTTGATCTTGGCTATGCAAGCATTAGATTTTCAGATTTTTACTCAAGGTTATTCCATTTAGCAAAAGAGGCTTCACGATTGTTTTTGTTGAGGTTGCCATTCAGGTATTAGGTATGAGTGCAGGCCTCATGTCAGGATCTGAGTGAAAACTATAGCCTTTGCATGGCGTCAAACTTACCATTTTTCCTAAAACTATTTGGAAACAGCAAAGTGATATCTTATTGCTTTTAAGTCTTTAAATTTATTGATTTTTAAGAGAGAGAGGCAGACAGATAGAAACATCGATTTGTTGTTCCATTCATTCATGCACTCATTGGTTGATTCTTGTATGTGCCCTGCCTGGGGATCGAACCCACAATCTTGGCATATCTGGATGGTGCTCTAACCAACTGAGCTACCCGGCTAGGGCCTTGCTTTCAAATCTCAATGAGAAAACATAAAGCTAGTGCTCTGCCTAGGAAGGGAGAAAATGGCTACATCACTTCTGTATATTTGCTGGGATGCTAATGTCAGAATGGGCTGAGGACAAAAGAAATGCTAAAGCTCAGATGGCATTGTTGTTTATAGTGAATTAAAATCAAATCCTATTGTACATTCAGTTCCTCAGTCGCACCGTCTGCATTCTAAGTGCTCCGTGGTCACATGTGGCTACCCTATTGGGCAGCACAGATACAGAACTTTCCATCACCACAGAAAGTTCTGCTGGACAACACTGGACATGGAATGGGTCCCCTAAAAGTGTTGGAAGTTGAGATTGCACATGGTACCAATGGGTTTCTATAGCAACAAAAGGAATACTATTCATGTGCCATATAATGGCATTTCGATCAACAAAGGACCACATATGAGACAGTGATCCCTAAGATTATAATGGAGCTAAAAAATTCCTATTGCCTAGTGATGCCATAGTCCTCATGACATGGTAGTACAATGCATCACACAAATACCATTGTGTTACAATCGCCTACAGTATTCAATATAGTAACATGCTCTACAGGTCTCCTGTCTAGGAGCTGTAGGGAATAAAATTTGTCTATGTGGTATGAGGATTATTTTAGGCTGGTTAATTTTAAGAAACAGAAGACATGGGAGAAGCTCTGAAAATCAAGATTACCCTTGTAAAAGACACTTATGCTTGTCAGGGAAATCTCCTTTGTAAGGGAGTCTCTCTCACTCTACCAGGAAGAAGGGGATGACCTTATCTCTAGGAACTCATCAAAGCAGAAGACAAGGATTTAAACCTGTGTAACAAATGTACCTTTGTTATAGTGTGCCTTTTCTTTTCTGGCAGCCTCTCACAATTGACTGTCCCCACCCCCATATCTTCTGTTTTTCAGCTGAAGATGGTATTTAAGGTGGTGGCTTCTGTCATTTTAACAAGTTACTCAGTTTTCCTGGGTATACAGGAGGTCAATATGTTATTTGGTCTGTTTCTCTGGTGTTAATCTGTCATTTATTACAAGGATGTTTCAGCCAACAACCCAGAAGGGCAGAGGAAAACTTACCTGTCTTCTCCTACAGGGCAATAGGCTATACCATGTAGCCTAGGTGTGCAGTAGGTTGTTCCATCTAAGTGCGTGTAAGCGCACTCCATGATGTTCACACAACGAAGAAATCACCTAATGATGAATTTCTCAGAACGTATCCTGGTTGTTAGGTGGCACATAACCTTGTAATAAATGTAATGAGAGATGTTTTTCAAAAGTTCAGCTGGAACTTTCTAGCATGTAATTCAGCCAAATAACAATGATAGAAACAAACTTTCTCCTTCCTTAGAGAGTTTGGAGGACCCACTGCTTTGAATCCTGTCTGTGGGAAACGCAAGCTGCACATCCCTGTGTCCTGCACCAGAATGGCCTGGGGTCACTGTTTTCTGCATGCCGTCCAGCTGCTGGCTGACAGAAAAGGCTCTGCAAAGCAAAACACTGAGAAAGGGAAGCACATTTGTCCTGCACCTTTAACAAACCCAGCCGCCTGCTACTGGATTCCATAATATGGGAGAAATCCCTTTACTAGAGGGTGCTCTCATTCCTGTGGTTGGACACTAAGGTTGCCTTGATCTGATCCCTCAGGAAGGGCAGAATGGAGTCATTTCTCAGTAGATTTTGTTTAGTGTGACTTACCTTGCTCATAGTGACATAGTATACTATTCTATACTCATTTACTTGCTCAAATCCAGTTCAATTTGATACGTTCTACTCTTGATCTTTAAACATAAGAAGAGCATGAGTGCAGTATTTCTCATGTGGGTAAACATGACCAATAATAATGTTAAGCCTGTAGCCCTGGCTGGTTTGGCTCAGAGGATAGAGCGTCAGCCTGCGGACTGAAGGGTCCCCGGTTCGATTCCGGTCAAGGGCACATGCCTGGGTTGTGGGCTTGATCCCCAGTGGGGGACGTGCAGGAGGCAGCCAATCAATGATCCTCTCTCATCATTGATGTTTCTATCTCTCTCTCCCTCTCCCTTCCTCTCTGAAATCAATAAAGATATATTAAAAAAAAATTAATGTTAAGCCTGTAAATGGGGCTCAATGAGATGGGTAAGCACTGGCTTATGTCTTCAGTCTACCCCCTGGTGGAGGGATTCATTACTAGTTGGAGCCAAAGAAGGAGAGAGAAAAAAGTATGAATTGTTTCCTGAATATCTAGTCAGTCCCTCCCTCAATCATCTAGGGTTTGTTGCTTATACAAGATCGCAGGCTCCACGGGGGAAGAACTGAAACCCATTATTTCCCTTTGAACGTGTTCTTTCCTGGTAATGGTGGGAGTGGTGCCTCAGCAGGAGGGCCGACCTGCCAAAATGCTTAAGTTGGAACTGAAGGGGCCATCACTCTGGGTGCAAAAAAAGATGTAAGAGCTTTGCTGCCCAGGCAGCTCTGGAATTCTTCCCTGGGCCATGAATAATACCTAATGACTCAGAGGAAGTACTGTCCATGCTTCAAAGCGGACCTAGCTCATTGTGTAATGTTATTCTGAGGCATTGGAAGAAGCCAAAAAAGAAGGGAGTTGGGCAGAAATTCCTTCCTTTGCAATGATCAGCTTACATCCTGTACATCAGATTTGATTATCCTTATCTTTTCTTGCATAACTACAAATGTTATGACTGGACATAAGTGACCAGACTTCCAAAAAAGAAAAAAATTCCAGCCACAATATTTGACTCTAGGACTGCCTGTGGTGGTAAATTCCTTAGACTGGCCACATACTGTGTGAAAAACTATTTCCTTTGATTTATTCACTTACCAGTTCTTTACTCCATCAGGTGCCCCTTGTTCTCACATTAGAGAACAGGCAAAAAGGAAAGTCTGTTCATTTTGTATCAGCCCCTTTCATTTAGGCAGTTTAATCTAAATGTCATCTAACCTCTTTTTCTCATATTGCATAGTAATTTTTATAATAAATTCTTTTTTTAAAACTAGCTTTTAAAGAAATCAAACACGTAGTACAGGGACCTGATTAAAATTATTTAGGCATCAAAATAAATAGAAAAAGTAAGTATCTCTCCTACTGCACACCCTTGTCCCCCCAGCCCCCACCTCCAAGCCAGCCGTTACTACCAGCTGCTGGTGGATGCTCCAGAAATACCCACGCCCATGTCTGTGTGCACTTCCTCCTTTACAAATGAATTTCCACATAATGATCTGTCTTGGAGATCATTCCATTTGGTCATACATAGTGCTACTCCATCCTTTTTCATGGCTTCATAGTATTCCATCTTGACTATACCATAATTTATTTAACCAGTTCCATATTGATAGATATTTATGTGTTTCTAGTCATTTGCCCATATATGAAAAGCTCCAACAAAGATATTTGTATACATGTCTCAACGTACAAATACAAGTATGTGCATTTTAAATGATAGATATTTCCAGTTGCCCTCTGAAAAAGTTACATCAATTTATACTCTCACCACCAATTGTATGAGTCCTCATTCCCCATCCCTTGCCAAGATAATATATTCTAAAAATATTTTACAATCGTCCTTCAAATGCCAGTTTTAGCTGAAAAACCTAACAAGGTGTAGGACCCTCCAAATAAACATTGGGTTCTGACACTGGCCCTTCCACATAGTCTCTTGTAAAACCAATCTCCCCTAGATAAGCCCCAATACCTAACAGAGCAAAACAAGATGAAAAAAACAAACAAAATGGGTTACATGAACAAACAACTAGAACTGTGGTAGGCAGAGCAAGGTCAACTGGCCAGGAATAGAAGATCACCAGGGTGAAAAGCCCCAGATGCTCAGCAATGGACAAATGTAGGGAGGGACCTCATCCCCAGGGTGACCTTTTCTCCCCTAGCTTATCACTGATCTCTTGGTTTGGATCCCCTGACCTTTCCTCCCTAGAGATAACATCTGGGTCTCAGTTGCATTTCAGCTCCAGGCCCAGCAAACCAGAGAATTGACACCACAGCTGACCTCAGGACCAGCTGCACTGAATAATGACCCCCTGCCCTGGTGCCAACAATCAATCAGTGGAGACCTAGACCCTGAAAGGACACCCCTAGAAGTGGATGAATATTCTATTGAGATCCTCCCCCGGGACCTCCCCTAAGATTTCCACCCTAACCACCCTTAGGAGGGAGGAGGATCCAGCGCACTCTCCCCCAGGGAGCACGCTGGGCCTTTCCCCTCCTTCCCTCTCTCCCCCCAGGCGCATCACCTTGACTTTCTCACTTCTAAGCTCCAAGGGCCCTTCCTTTGCCTCTGTAACTTGTTTTCTAAGCCCATTTCTTCTACAAATTACTTCTACCTCTGTGACTTTCTAAATAGTTTGAGTCTTGGCTCTGAATTCTCTCCTAGTCAGAACTCAGGTACTGAGATTGTGGTCTGAGCCCACCAGTCGAACACACCTGGGGATGTTCTTGCTGCTGCCAACAGAACCACCTGAGGTCTTTAGGTACCGTTCAGTTTGTGAATTACTCAATTTGTACCAATCATTGTTTGTCTATGTGCTTTCTGGGGGTTTGAGATAGTGAGAGGAATCCATAGTTATCAGATTCTCAAAATGGCTGTGACTTCTGCCAAGAGCTAAAAATCAGTGACCTGGATAATAAAAAATAGAGAGAGATAAAACCAAAATTGTGTAAAAATCCAAGGGCCTGGTTTTATGGCTTTAAAGAGATAAGCTAAATAACACTGAAAAATTAAACTTAATACATAAAATAATGAAATCACACTAGAGTTGTGATTTGTCAAAGTTCTATTACATCAACTAGGGGTGTTAACAAAAAAATAACTGTTCTGTCATCATTGCATAAGAATATGTTAACACCAAAGAGTAAGAAAACTACAACCTTAGAGTAAAAGGCAGTCCTTTAAGTTGAATAAATTTAACTCTATTAAAACTCACTGAACGGGCCCTCATTTCTCATTTCCCCATCTAGCCTGACAATCTGAATGACACAGACCGGAAAACTGTGTTATCATTTCTGGGCTGGCACTAGGAAACACTGCCATCAGGGACCTGCTCTCAAATTCACAAAAGCCAGAGCTCCTTACCACCGTCTTGGTTTTGATATGTGCAGCTGAAAAATCTCAAGGAAAGAGCACCAGATTTTGAGTCCTTGATTTGCCACTTGTTAACTTTGGTTAAGTTACTTACCACCTCTTTCAACTTCAGTTTTTAATGTCAGATGAGAACACCTTTCCTGCCCACTTCACAGGACTGACAGGTTCAAATGAAATAAATATGTGAGCAAGTTCATTTTTTATAAACTACTAGAGGCCCGGTGCATGAAATTTGTGCACTGGGGGGTGTTCCTCAGCCCAGCCTGCACCCTCTCCAATCTGGGACGGCTGGCTCCTAACCGCTCACCTGCCTGCCTGCCTGATTGCCCCTAACTGCTTCTGCCTGCCAGCCTGATCACCCCCTAACCACTCCCCTGCCAGCCTGATCGATGCCTAACAGCTCCCTGCCGGCCTGATAGCCCCTAACTGCCCTCCCTTGAAGGCCTGGTTGCCCCCAACTGCCCTCCCCTGCTGGCCTGGTTGCCCCCAACTGCCCTCCCCTGCTGGCCTGATCACTCCTAACTGCCATCCCCTGCAGGCCATCTTGTGGTGGCCATCTTTGACCACATGGGGTGGCCATCTTGTGTGAGGGCATGATGGTCAATTTGTATATTACCACTTTATTATATAAGATAATGTATGATACAACTTTAAGTACTAATATTTACTGAGTATTTTTTAAAAATATTTTTAATTTTTATTTTACAGAGCAGAAGGGAAAGGGAGAGAGAGATAGAAATACCAATGATGAGAGAGAATCATTGATCAGTTGCCTCCTGAACCCCCCCACACTGGGGACCGGGCCCATAACCCGGGCATATGCCCTGAACGGGAATTGAACTGTGACCTCCTGGTTCATAGGACAATACTTAATTACTGAGCCACACCAGCCAGGCCTGAGCATTTTAAATGTACCAATACTGTATGATACAAATATTATCCAGTCTAGCCCTGTGGCAACCAAATGAGAAAGCTGAGAGTTAGAGAGGTTAAAGTAACATGCTAAGTTTATTTAGCTAGTGAGGAGTAAGGTCAGGACTCAACCCCTAACACAACAGAGCAAAACAAACAAGATGAAAAAAACAATATGGGTTACGTGAACAAACCAACTGGAACCACTAGAGGCTTGTGGGTACTACCAAATTTGGTTCCAATTCCATATTCTTAATTATGATATACTCTTTCCTAACTTGATATAACTATTACTATTGTTATTACAATTCCTTTATTCCAGTGACTAGTTGAATATAACAATAATCTGTATATATAACCAGCAGTCTACATTGCAAAGAAGGTGGGGTATTACTGTATTGGAAAATGGGATATACAATCAGAAATGTCAAGTCTTTTGAGTAGTCAATTTCCTAAGTCTTTAGTAAATTACAGGTAGGCATTTAAAAAGTATGTGAGGCTTCTACCACCACCACCACCACCCCACCCCACACCATTAAAATAAAACAAAATAAAATAAAATAAAATAAAATAAAATAAAAAGTATGTGAGGCTTGCTTAAGCCAAAATATTACGCTGTAAGAGACTCTCTGTTACACTATATTTTCTCACTCATTTTATTTTGTGATTTATCTAGAATAAAACATTATTAAGTTCTTCTTTTCATGAAGACATAATCATTTTTAGTTAAAGTTTACTGTAAAAAGAGAAAATTTCACAGACACGGACAATAGTGTGGTGAAAGCCGAGGGGAGAGGGTGGCAGGAGGTGGAGGAGGTTTGGGGGTATAAATGGTGATGGATGGAGACTTGACTTGAGGTGGTAAAAACACAATACAGTGTACAGATGATGTGTTGTAGAATTGTGCACCTGAAACCTGTATAATTTTGCTAACCAGTGTCACCCCAATTGTAGTTTAAGGCCTACAGTGGAGAAACCAGGGACTGGGGCATCAGTCACGGGCAGGGTCTGCTAGCAGCTAAGGCAGCTCTGACCACCCAGGAGGTGGGGCCGCCAGTACCAGCCTCCCCCCATGTGTCCTTTCTTTGACTCTTCATTATTCCCCCCAGTGCAGGACCACATTACCTCACTCTTCACTGGCAGTTTCCCAAGCTAGCTTCCCACACCCCACCCTTACCCCATACATGCTTAGGGCAGCACTTTCATCTTTCCACCACCCCTCCACCACCCCCCGCCCGTCCAAACCAGCTGGCTCTCCGGGTCCCTATGGCATCTAGTCTCAAGTCCTCTGCCTGGCTGCTAAGGCCCCGAATAATTGACTTCTCTCTCATTTTATCCAATCACTTTTTCATTACTTCACCAACCCAACCCTACTTCAGCACAAAGAAGGCTTTACCTTTCTTTAGCAGACAAAATGTTTGTTCTTAATTCTGTCTGGAATTTTCTACCTGCACTCTCTGCAGGGTAATACAAGCAAAAAAAAGTATAAATTTTGGAGTCAAACAAAATGTAGGTGTGAATCTCAGTCAAATTCTCTCTCTCAATTTCTGTGTACACACACACATACTATATATACATTTCTGAATAGCTACAGTATATCAGAAAGAATGTTAGGTTCTTTGTCTCAGTAAGTAGTTTCTTCATCACACTACACTTATGAGGTAGCTGTTATGATTTCCCCCATTTTACATGTGAAAAAACTGAATCACAAAGAAATGAATCACACCAGTCAGTATAGGAGATGGGATTCAAATCCAAAACTACCTGGAATTCAGAGTCAGTAGTCTTAACTACTTAATAGCAACTGGCTAGTTGTACGAACTTGAGCAAGCTACTTAATGTCCCCAATCCTTCCTATTCTCATTTATAAACCGGGATGCAAATGTCTGTTCTGCAGGATTAATGAGATTATGCACGTGGAGCTACTGTCAGAGAGTATGGCATTCAAAAGAGGCTCCATAAATGTTTCTGTCTCTTTCCTGTCCAATTACATTCCACTCATCTCTCCCACCTGCCTCTTCCATGAAGCCTCCTGGGAGAAGGAATAAACTGTTTCAGCCTCCGTGATTTCTTCCTCCTGTGCAATCCTAGGGTTCTGAACTTTAGTGTTAGATTGTTTACTAACTATGTCATTTAAATTAGCCTTCTTCACCTAAAGCAGTGGTTCTCAACCTGTGGGTCGCCAACCTATGGGTCGCGACCCCTTTGGGGGTTGAATGACCCTTTCACAGGGGTCACCTAAGACCATCGGAAAACACATATATAATTACATATTGTTTTTGTGATTAATCACTATGCTTTAATTATGTTCAATTTGGAACAATGAAAATACATCCTGCATATCAGATATTTACATTACGATTCATGACAGTAGCAAAATTACAGTTATGAAGTAGCAACAAAAGTAATTTTATGGTTGGGGGTCACCACAACATGAGGACCTGTATTAAAGGGTCGAGGCATTAGGAAGGTTGAGAACCACTGACTAAAGGTTTTCACAGGCAGTATCCACACATTATACCTCATTTACATCCCTCTCATTTACATCATAAGAATCAGATAAATGCTGACTGGATTAGCGATGTAGCCCCCTGGGTGCAGTCTAGGATAGATCTTGCTTTAGAAAAAATTTCATACTATATTTTAAAATGCTTATAAACAGGTATTAAGGTAAATACAGATTCATGATGTATCATGTATCCAGCCCGGGTAACAATGAATTGAAAATGAGGAACAAACTTTAACTTTCCTACTTTATGTGCTTAGCATGTTTAGGTACCTCGTGCCTGTGATGCACCTCGTTGTTGAAGGCTAACAAACTCTTGGTGTTTAAAAAGGTAGAAGTCTTACTGAACTGCTACATTACCAAGGAAATAATGTTGATACTAGAGAACTTTAATAGTACCCATCCTTAAATATCAATGGCAGCCATTACGATCTAAGTGCTTCACACATGTGTCGATTACTCAGAGCAGATGATTTCCCCCTGAGGGAGTCATAAAGACTATTAAGGTAACTGGAATTTATAGAACTGGCTAACTATTGCATTAAGCCGATCCTGGGAGCAAGCCAAGATAAGAAGCCAAAAATGATTCCACTGATACAAACTAGAGCCAACATGTAATGACAGCTGATGTAAGGTTCCAGTTCATTCTAAGTTCTTAAAGTAGCCCTAAGACCACTGAGCCCCCGCAGCAGACTCCCCAGGAGGAATAAAGCGCCAGGGCCTTAGGTGTGGCCCTCTTCCATCCCGAAAGACCTCACCCCAGAACCGGCTGGCCTACTTCCTGTCCATTACTTGCAGGGGCACAAGCCCTACTTTTGCTTTTAGCTTTTGGCAGGGACTCTTCTTTAAATGTTAATTTTACCTGTTATCTTTTCACACATGATCTTAGCCAAAAGTCGGAGAAGCGATCTCTTTTTAATGAAACAAATTGATCATTGCCAACTATACATTCTCAATGTATAGACTTAAAAAGTCAGTGGGAGTCAAATGAAGGGTGCCAACCACACTGCTCAGCTAAGTAAGGGTCAGGCTAAATGGAAAGACGACTTGAGGGAAGAAAACTTCAATATAGCTATTCCCACTATTTCCAAAGAATTGGTCAATTTCTAACAATCAGAAATAGACAATTTTTAAAATTATTATTATTTTTTTTATTGTCTAAAGTTTTACATATGTCTCCTTTTACCCCAATTGACCCCCCCACCCCCACCCCTGGCAGGCATTCCCACCCCGGGCAAGCCCCCACCGCACCAGTGTCTGTGTCCATTGGTTATGCTAATATGCATGCGTACAAGTCCTTTGGTTGCTCTCTACCCCCCTGCCCCCCCAACACACACACCACCAATTATCTCTAGATCAATCTATTCTTGTTCATCAAATTATGTTGGTCATTATATCCCACATATGAGTGAGATCATGTGATATTTATCTTTCTCCGACTGGCTTATTTCATTTAGCATAATGTTCTCCAGTTCCATCCATGTTGTTGCAAATGGTAAAAGTTCCTTCTTTTTTATAGCGGCATAGTATTCCATTGTGTAGATGTACTATAGTTTTTTAATCCACTCATCTGCTGATGAGCACTTAGGATGTTTCCAATCTTAGCTATCAGAAATAGACAATTTTAAATGCAAATTTCAACTACACTTCTAAAAGTCATATATTTCATTAGAGAAAATGCCAAGCAATTTGATTGTGATGTTGCAGAATGAAAAGACACTAAAGCTTTCAGACAGGGGAAAGATTTATGAATACCCAACCAAGTCAGACGGAAAAGTGTCTTTCTGTGAAAAAATTCTGCAGACAGCTTATACAACCTCCCTAAGTAATGTTAAGTGCGTCAAGTTTCTTCTCACTATGCTAAATGTCACTCCTGTGATGCTTAAACACCATGTACTATACCTTCTACTTCATAGAGACGATATGTCAACACAAAGTCAAGTAATAAGATGAAATTCAAGACAGGCAGTCTTCTGGAAGTTTATAATTGGCATTGTATAGACTCAACATCCAGATGACTGTCCCCAATTTTTTCTCAGCACATGGAAAAGAAAACCTGTGTATGCATCCCTGATACAAGAATCCTTTGTGCCAGTTTTCCTCCGGATGAGAATTCCAGAAGGCATTGTCTAGTCTATTAGAAATCTTCCTAATTGCTATTTCTTGCCATGAACATCAGTAAGCCATCTTGGCAATGTCCAGATTGTTCAGGATCACAGAGCAGACAGCTCTTATTAGGAATCCCTCCCAACCCACAATACAGCTCGCTCTCTCTTTCCTGCTTGAAAACATGTTTTGGTGAAATAGGTATTCGTTTTTTTCTAGAAAGAACGTACATTTCTTATCTGCAAAGTCTGAAGCAGAAGTTCCAAGTTCTCTTTAGGAGTAAATGGAAAACAAGGCCACAAATAAGCACAGTTCCAGAGCTGCAGGTAATCTCTGGAATGGTTCCCAGAAGTGCACACAAAGGAACGCCAGGCATCGTGTCACAAGAGGCTAGAAGGCAGGACGGTGTTCCCAAAGCAGAGACAAACAACTCCCGGGCCAGAGCCTCTCAGGAACGCGAGTGGGCAGTAATTAATTCATGACTGCTGGTTCCTGGATTCCAGCGAAGGAAACTGAAATGTCATACCTTCATTCACAACACTGTCTCATGGAATTATTTTTTCCGGATTCCTTGGGAAGTTAAAGTATTTGAGAAGAATATCAGGAACTGTTGTTTCAGCCTGTTTTGTGAGTAGATAATTGCCTTCCAACTCCATTATTTCAGGAAATGATATGTGCAGCATTGTTCCTGGATGGGGGTAGCACTGTGTTTTAACGAGACCCGTGCATGCTTATTAAACAAAACAAAACAGAAGCACGCAGTCTAAGCCACTTCGCTGAACTCAGACTTTTTGCATCTGGTCTCTAGATAAGAGGCTGGCTCCAGACAACCAACCCACATACCAATAACATTCTTTCAAAAGGGTGTAAGGAAAACATGTTTTGAAAAATGAGAAATTTCACCCAAATTACTAAATGTGGTAATAAATAACTTTGGTAAATTATCAAGTTGGGTTCAGCAGAGACCTATTTGCGAGGCTAGATTTTCCTCCAATTTGGGTCTGAATCAAAGGCCAGCCTGGGAACTAGAAGTAAGACACATTCTATCCTGAGAAGTGCCTTTGGTTCCATGGAATATATTAGCTGATCTTCCTGAACCGTGACATCATTTGTGGTACCAGCTGGATGGGCGTGCCAGCTAAGGATTTACAAAACTAGTGTTTCCTTGGCTTTAATGTGTATTTTAAGACCATAGAAAGCAGTCTAACCCAGCTACGTGCTCTAAGGGGAACCACTTTGGACTTCATTTCAAGAAGTTTAAACTACTTATGGTCATGACCTGTCAACCTTTTACGGATGGCTTATAACGAGTGAATTCCCAAATGGGCACCTAGAATCAATGATGATGGTGATAAAATTCTCATAAAAGCAAACATTAAATATAGCACATATATCAGGCTATGTTTTAAAATATTATATAAGTTAACTCATTTAATCCTCAGAACAAACTTATAAGGTGTGTTTTGTTACTTACCACCTTTGTTTTACAGATGAGGAAGCTGAGGCACAGAGAGGGTAAGGAACTTGCCCATAGTCACCTAGTTTACTGGCACAAGAGGTGGAATTTGAACTCCTCTACATTTGGTAGTGGATTTTTAAAAGCATTTAAATCCTGGCTGGTATTACTCAGTGGTTAGAGTGGTGGCCCACATACAAGAGTTGCAGTTTGATTCCCAGGCAAGGGCACACACCTGGGTTATAGGTTTGATCACGCTCTCACATCAGTCTCTCTCTCTCTCTCTCTCTCTCTCTCTCTCTCCACTTTTCCCCCCTTCCTTCTACTCTCTCTAAAAATCAATGGAAAAAATATCCTCTCTGTGAGGATTAACAAAAAAATAAAAATAAAATAAAAAGCATTTAAAGATAATACATCCTTAAATTTTTGAATGAGAGTGCTAGGCATAGATATTTCATGGAAATGGTTTCCTCTTAATTACAGTACTAGAGGCCCGGTGCATGACATTCTTGTACTCAGGGGGGACCCTCAGCCCAGCTTGCGCCCTCTCGCAATCCAGGAGCATACAGTGGTCACATCTCTTCTTATTAGAGACTAGAGGCCCGGGACATGAAATTTGTGCACTGGGGGGGGAGGGGGTGCATCCCTCAGCCTGGCCTGTGCCCTCTCGCAATCTGGGGCCCCTCCTGCTCACTCCTAACCACCCACCTGCTCACTCCTTACTGCCCACCTGCTTGCTCCTTACTGCTTGGCTCGCTGCTCCTTACCTCCTGCCTGCTTGCTCCTTACCGCTTGGCTCACCACTCCTTAGTGCTGCTGCGGAGGCAGGAGAGGCTCCCACCACCACGGCTGTGCTCACCAGCCGTGAGCTCAGCTTCTGGCTGAATGGCACTCCCGCTATGGGAGCGCACTGACCACCAGGGGGCAGCTCCTGCATTGAGCATATGCCCCCTGGTGGTCAGTGTGCATCATAGCGACCAGTTGTTTCAGTTATTCCATCATAATGGTTGCTGGGCTTTTATGTATATAGATTATTATTTGAATAGTCTGTCTATATAATGAAATGTTCCAAAAATTTTTTTAAAAATCATGATAGAGCCTCTATCATGATTTGAAATTAATTTTTTATAGTTGCTGCTTTAGGGAGGTTTTATTTTTCCCTGGAGAGTATGCTGTTACTATATGATCCTATATAATAAAAGGGTAATATGCAAATCGACCAAACGGCGGAATGACCGGTTGCTATGACGCACACTGACCACCAGGGGGCAGACACTCACCACAGGGGCTGCCCCCTGGTGGTCAGTGCGCTCCCACAGGGGGAGCGCTGCTCAGCCAGAAGCCCTGAGCCAGGCTCACGGCTGGCGAGCACAGTGGAGGTGGTGGGAGCCTCTCCCGCCTCTGCAGCAACACTAAGGATGTCCGACTGACGGCTTAGGCCTGCAGGGAGTGGGCCTAAGCCATCAGTCAGACATTCCCTGAGGGCTCCCGGATTGTGAGAGGGCGCAAGCCTGGCTGAGGGTCCCCCCTGAGTGCAAGAATGTCATGCACCGGGCCTCTAGTACTGTAATTAAGAGGAAACCATTTCCATGGAATATCTATGCCTAGCACTGTCATTCAAAACTTTAAGGATGTATTATCTTTAAATGCTTTTTATTTTATTTTTATTTTTTTGTTAATCCTCATGAGAGGATATTTTTTCCATTGATTTTTAGAGAGAGTGGAAGGAAGGGGGGGAAGGGGGGGAGAGAGGGGGAGAGAGAGAGAAAGAGAGAGAGAGAGAGAGAGAGAGAGAGAGAGAGAGAGACTGATGTGAGAGTGTGATCGAACCTATAACCCAGGTGTGTGCCCTTGCCTGGGAATCAAACTGCAACTCTTGTATGTGGGCCACCACTCTAACCACTGAGTAATACCAGCCAGGATTTAAATGCTTTTAAAAATCCACTACCAAATGTAGAATATAGCTATTTAGAAATACTTCAATTTTTCATATTACAATTTCAAAAAGTCAGATGTGACAAAATCCAGATGAAAAGAGTGCTAGACTATAGCACATCTACCCATCTATCCATCTATCCATCCATTTGTCCCTCCATCCATCCAGTCAATCAATAACTCTCACATACTAGGCATTAGGAATACAGAATGGATAAGATAGGCAAGGTTCCTTCCCTCATGGAGTTTACATTCTAGTTGGGGAGCCATTAGATACAAATGCGAGAGTGCTGTTTAGACTGAGCGGTCAGGGAAGGACTCTCCGAGGGGACATTTGAACTGAGAGCTAAAGAAAGTGATGGCGGAGTCCTTGGAGGAGCTGGGGGAGGAGCACGTCACAGAGGCTCTGGGTAGAAATGGGCCTGGATATGTCTGGAGATCAACTAAATGAAACTAAGCAAGGTCCACAGGGGTGGGAGGTAAAATGTGACACAGACGGACCTCCCAGGCCGTGCCAGGGAGTATGGGTTTTACTGAGTGGGAGAGGGTGTCATTAGAGGGCTCTAAGCAGGTGAATGACATGCTCTGATTCATATTTTCTGAAAGAGACATGGCTGCTGCATGGAAAGTGGATCAGGGGCATGTCAAGAATGAAAGCAAGGAGACTGGTTAGGAAGCAGTAATTAGACAAGCTGAAGTAGTGATTAGATTCAGGATATATTACGAAGGCAGCATCCACGTGGCCAACTGCTGGGCTGGATGTGGGTGTGACGGAAGATGAGCAGGGTGCCTAGAATGTGTGTGACCCAAGCAGCTGGATAAGTAGTAGTGCTGTACACTGAGGTGGGGAAGCCTGAGGCAGGGGCAGGTTTAAGAGGGGCATCAAGAGTTCTGTTTCGACACTGAAGTTACCTTTTTAGACCTAAGTGGAGATGCTAATCAAGCAATGGAAAGTGTGAGGGAAAAAGTCAGGGCTGAAGGTACAGACTGGGGAGCTGACAGTTAACGTCAGGGACTGGCTGCAGGGAAGGGACTAGGCTGGAGGTCTGACCCCGAAGCACATCAAAATGAGAGGCTGGAAAGAAGAGGAAGACCCAGAGAGGTAGAAGGCAAATCAGGAATATCCAATCAGAAAGTCACATGAAGAAACTACTTCTAGAAGGAGGGAGTAATCCACCCTGTCAACTGCTGAGACAGACCAACATGAACTCAAGATCAATCATGGATTCGGCTCCGTGGAGGCTGCTGGTGACTGACCAGAGGGGTGTCAGTGGAGGAAAGGGCTCAAGGGAGATACAAGGGAAGGTGAGTGGAGACAGCAGCAGATATCTGTAGCTCTTCCAGGCATTGGGCTATCAACGTGAGCGGGTAAACGGAGCAGTAGCTAACGGGTAAATGTGGAGCCTGGGTGGGCATCTTGGGTTTCGGTGGCAGTTTTAACACATTTGTAGAATAAGTTAATGGTCTTGCACAATCTCTACATTTTTATCTTTTCATCCTTGTGCAAAAATGGAAATACATAAACAGCTCCTTCCTTAATTCCCGCCACACAGCTGAGATCAGGTTGGAGCATTTGAACAAGGTTTCACTGAAGGTTTAGGGGTTACATCATAGAAATAGCCACAAAATAAAATACTAATATAACTAGATGATCTGGTTTAGAACCCATAAATCACTCATCTCTGGCGCAGGCACTCCTCCCTGACTCCCTCCATGTGGCAGAGGTTTTCTGTGACCTGCCCACTGGGAATGCTATCAAGTGCTCGTGGACTGGACTTCCGAAAGTCCTGATGAGAAAGGAGAGGGAAGGGGTGGAGAGAGGCTCTCACATCACACCCACCTGGTCCTCTCTCAGAATCCCCACTTTCCAGGTGATTAATATAGAGTAATGTCCACACATTCCAGGACTCACGTATGGTCTGCTCTGTGTCTTTAATGAAATACCTACATGAGACTAAGACAATAAACCCAAGATCAGTACAAGAGACACACAGAGCAGATTCGTGAGAGGAAGGCGAGTGGCTATATTCTTACCCTTGCAGACACCACTGGAACCTGGGATCTCCAGACCACCCTGCCTCACTTCATGGGCTGTGATGCAGGACGAGCCTGAGCAAGAAAGAAGGGGAAAGAAATGGAAAATAAACCCTTGGAGGCTGCTTTCCACCCTTACTTGTCATTTCTCCAGCCCCCGTGTAAGCCTGTGGGCAGCAACCTCACTGCACCTTAGTCACCTCACAGAATATCCCATACTTAGAGAACCAAGGACAAATGCATGGACGCTCACTGATTCTGCAAACTGGGGCAGATTGATCCTCTTTCCAGGGATGGGTTTAAAGAACTATCACTGTCACCTCAGTACATTTAAAAACAGGTCTGTGTGGTGGTGGTGGGGAGGGCTGCTTCTCTCACCTACTTCTTATTCTCAACAAATCCTATTAAAAACTTGAAACTCTCCTCAGCACCAGAGAAGAGAGAAGCTGAGACTTCATTTGGAAGTGAGACGGAGAACTTCGCTTTGAGACAGTAGATGTAACAACAGGAAGGAAGTAGCCTGGGGACAGAGGATTCAGCCTAAACTAGAAGCCACCTCCCTTCAGAACTAAGCGACTCTGTGACCCCTGTTCCTACCCGGCCACACGACTGCTGGAGCTTCATCAAGAAGGGTACAGTCCAGGTCCCACAAGCTGAAACTCTGGGCCACACCTCAGAAAAAATCATTAAATATAGTGTCTGATTACTAGCTTAGAGCATTACACACTACTGTTCCTATACTGGTCCCATCCCATCTTTGCAGGCCAAGAGCCTGATCACTATGTACAATACTGTTCTTATCCGGAGATTCACTGCAAGTTCTAACCATATAACCTACATTTGTAAGAACAACAAAAAAAGTGTATTGATTGGGAATAACTGTGTTTTTTTTGTCCAAAGAGATAAGATTTCAAGTTTCTACTTTCACCATATATAGTTTACCTTAAAAGTTTTCTGGAGACAACAAGCAAATGTCATAAATTAGCTGGTGATAGACGAACCTAGTGCTTCAGACTAAAAATAATTAAACACCTTCATCTAGTATTTACCTGCATACTCAATCACTATAAAACAACTGTAAACAGCAAGGACAATTCAAATCTTCCTCAGTTAAACTCAGGACCAGCCTTACAACAGGGAGAGAACTTGCCTTTTTAGATACATAGCACATGTTCTAAGCATGGGATATAAAACAACATAAAACACATTCTTTATTCTTGAACAATTTAGTCTTCTGGGAAAGGAAATGGAAAATCCTTATAGGGGTAGCTGCTTAATAAAACCCCATAGTATTTTCAAATTATATAAAAAATTTATCTAGACAAAGATACATTTTTGATATCTAACATCTTTTTTTATTTTCCTAGTTTATAGTGCTTAGTGTTCTCAAAAGAAAAAAAATTCAGTCACTTGGGATAACAGTTATGAATATTTATGTATATCATATATATAAATAAATGCAATAGAGCCAATTACCTAAATCTGCAGCTGTGCTAGTATTTGTCATAATGTAAACAGTACATAGACATATCTATATATGGATGTTAAAAAATTCCCACTATCTTAAATTCCAAAGTAAGAGCTTCATCTCTATCCCTACTCTGTCTAGACTAGGAATTGCTATTTTCAGCCACATTCTAAGAAATCCATGTGTAGGGTAGTGATTTCCTCTATCAATCATACAGCTGGATCTATAGAGTAACCTTCCTGGATCATTTCCATCATGCCACTTACTCTAATAGATTCATTACCTACAGAAAAATGACAACTTATTAAAGCTGGAAATGCTGAGAAAGTTGTCTAAGTGATGTGTTTAAGTTCCTGTGTAAATTTAATGACAGGAACAGGCAGTCTGTGACAGCACACAGTGGTAGCTGCTGGGCACTCAGACGCACTGGCCCCAAGGTTCTCAAAGGAAAAGCCCAAACTCCTCCCTCTTCCTCTACCTCTACAGAAACATCGATGAGAGAGAATCATCAATTGGCTGCCTCCTGCACGGCCCTACTGGGGATTGAGCCCACAACCCGGACATGTGCCCTGACCGGGAATCAAACCGTGACTTCCTGGTTCATAGGTCTATGCTCAACCACGGAAGCACACCAGCCGGCCCTTGCTCTACCTCTCCAGACCTGTTTTCATACCAGATGGAAACTAGACCAGTTTATGGGGCTGGTTAGAAATTTGTCTTTGGAGTCAAGTTCTGCTGGACTCTTCTGCTGTACCACATTCTGTGTGATTTTGGAGAGCTGTTCAGCCTCGTGTGTCACAGATTTTTCACTGCAAAATGGAGATGATAATGATATCAACTTCATAGAATTGTTGTGAAGATGTAATGAGACAATATGTGTAAAGTCTTTGAAACAATGAATAGCTGTCGACCAGGTCAAAGGCTATGATAGATAAAATTACTTGCATTTGAAATGAGAATCTTAAATCAAGCAAGATTTAGTACTGTCAACATGTATGATAGAGACTTTAACCAAGACAAGAATCAGGAGGGCCATGGGAGGAGCTCTCATATGGTATGTCATCAGAAAGTCCTATAGAAAGAACTCTGTTTAAAACATAGCTCTATGGATATAACAGCCCCTCCCATACACTTCCTTTTCCCAACTAAAAAGGAACTTCCTTCTTTTTTTCCCTTTTATACAATTATTTATTTATTAATTTTAGAGAGAGACAGAAAGGGAAAGAGAGAGAGATTTGTTGACTAGGGATCAAACTTGCAACCTTGACATATCAGGACGATGCTCCGACTAACTGAGCTACCCGGTCAGGGCTGGAACTTCCTTCTTTTTGCTCTCAGGACTCCTGTGTGACCCACCATAACTGCAATTAGCAGACTGCAATGCGCCGCATCCCCAAGAAAAAAACCTTCTTTGCTAATGAAATATCTGCACAACTTCTTGTATATGGGCAATAATAGGTGTGTGTTCAGAACAGCTCTGGTTTAACCTGAGGAAGGAAGAGGGTCTGCTCTGGCAGCGGCAGATCTCAGCATACCCTGGACCTTTTGCTGACCTGCTTCAGACTCAGTACTGGTGGCAGCTGGCCACAGTTCAGAACTTGGCCCCTCCCATGCACACTGATGCCCAGCAGAGGCAGCTACTAACTGTGGATCCCTTTGTGGCTTCTAATAGGTAGCCTAGGGCCAGTCATAGGCAGCATCTGACATTGACCTGCACCAGATTCCCTCCCCAAAGTCATAGAACCAACACATCCGGAGGCTGTCTTCAGACCACCAGAGTACCACCCAATTAGCTCCACAGGTGACACAACACAAAGGGAGATCTCAGCAGGTACCTGGGGTCAACCCCCACACAGCAGCTCTTAAACTGTGGTTGGGGGGAGATCTTCATAGTCAACCAGGCTGAGGGTCAACCCCACCCCTGAACACGCCAAGAGAAATCAAGGCTGAACTACAACAGGAGGGCACACATAATCCACACACAAGGGAAAAAAAAGTTAGTGACAGAAGCATGACTAAAACCCAGGACTTCTGACTCTCAAACCAATGCATGTTACAATTTCCAGTCTTATCTACCTCTATTTTCAACATCAAAGAAGTCTATTAGCATGTGAATTTCCCAGTATTTCCATCTGTGTTTGTTAGGATCCCTAGTATCTGTCCAGGAATATACTAGTAAAGTGGATGGAACACAGGTTCCCCATAAATGCTTATTGAACTAAACTGAACCCCTGGCTGGGTAGCTCAGTTGGTTAGACTGTCACCCCAATACACCGATGTTGCAGGTTCAATCCCGTCAGGGCACATACAAAAACCAACCAATGAGTGCATGGATGGGTGGAATAATAAATATTGATGTTTCTCTCTCTCTAAAATCAATCAATAAAAATTTTTAAATGCTTATTTAACTAAACTAAATCAGGTATTTTGCCATTCTTTTTCATTCTCTAAACCAGTGATGGCGAACCTATGACACGCGTGTCAGAGGTGACACGCGAACTCATTTTTTTAGTTGATTTTTCTTTGTTAAATGGCATTTAAATATATAAAATAAATATCAAAAATATAAGTCTTTGTTTCACTATGGTTGCAAATATCAAAAAATTTCTCTATGTGACATGGCACCAGAGTTAAGTTAGGGTTTTTCAAAATGCTGACACGCCGAGCTCAAAAGGTTCGCCATCACTGCTCTAAACCCTACTCAATTAAAGTTTTATTTTTATTATAATCTTTGATTATAATTCAAAGATAGTTCCTACCGGAACTCACTTAATCATAATCTGCTTGCTTTGTATATCATGGCTTTTAATATCTTATTTAATATCATAATCTTGGTTTTTCTATTTTATTATTGTATGTACATAACTCAATTACAAATTTCTTTAAGGTGGAGTGCTATTGTTTCTCTCAGAATAGAATCCAGAGACAGCACAATGTTCCAATGAATGAACGTTTTATTAAATTTTACTTTGGCTTCCATACCAGGCAGGGAAAAAAATACTCTGACAACTAGCTCTTTAATTCCTATTATTATTTTCTACAAGTTACCATATTTTTGTCTCTAAAGGTTAATTTAGAAATTATAACTCTACCTTAATTTGAAGGAAAGGATCAAAAGTTTTTTAAAAACCATTTTAAAATTTACTGAAAATGCTGTTTCTTAATTTAATTTTGGTTACACAGTTGTAATCCGTGAATTGTACACTATTCTCTACTTCAATATAAAGTCCAAAACATCAGCAGGGGGATTTTACTGTATTTTTACTGTTAATAAAACTTTGAGATGTGAAGAAATTTAAGAAAAAATATAATTCTCTTAAGTACTCCTAATCCTCTAGGCATACTATATATGCTTTCCTACATTTTGGTATTTTTGTTCAGTGATACAACTTAAATTCGTTGTCTCTTAATACATCTTTGTTCATAGATGTTATGTAGCCATCTGTACAGAACTGCTTAGAGGGGAAAAAAAAAATCTGTTATCACAGTGACACCTGCTGGTTTTTAACTATACATTTTAGATTCCAAGTGAAAAACAGATTTAGTGTCAAAGTTTTTCTTAGTAAAATTAAATATTTATGCTTTAATATTTTTAAAATACTTTAATAAATTATTTATTTGATGTATAATTAATTTTAAAACAAATTTAATACACAACTGACCACATAAAACATTTTTTGGTGACAATGATCTCAATGTAATTTTATGATTTTTTTTCCTAAAATATAATTTCCAAAAAAGCTGCTTAAGCATTTCAGAGTACATGAAGTTTTTTTTTAAAAAATGGTTTATCCGTGGTTTTCTTTTAAAATTCTTTACAAATAACTATTTTAAGGGAATGCACTGTATTAAATTTTAAAAAACATTTTCAAAAAGAAGAATTGTAATTTTAGCAATATGGGTAATTCCATATAAGTCAAGAATGAGCTATGTAGTAATAGAGAAACTTATAATCTAGCTGACCTCATACACTGACTTTTTCTCCCCATTTTATTGAGATATAATTGACATAAACATTATATTAGTTTCAGGTGAATAGCATGATGGTTTGATATATGTGTATATAGTGAAATGATCACACAATAAGTTAGCAGCAATCACCTCACAGTTATATTTTTCTTGTGATGAGGACTTTTAAGATCTACTGTCTTAACAAAATTCATGTACACAATACAGTATTATTAACTAGTAGAGGCCCAATGCACGAAATTTGTGCAAGGGCCTTGGCCCTGGCCCCCGCCTGCCTCTGCCATGGCCCCTGCCCACTGCAGCTTTGTCCAGAAGAATGTCCGGTCTAATTAGCATATTATCCTTTTATTATCCCATATAATAAAAGGGTAATATTTAAATTGAACTGCACTGGTCTCTATCCTGTGGCACAGCCTGACCACCTAGTAAATTGTGAAACAGTAGTAGATACCTTTAATAATTCAGAATATTTAATAAGACTGAAATTTCACATATTGACTTACTGTTTATAGTACATGAAGCATTCTTTATAAAAAAAAACACAACCCTATATAATTGTAAAGAAAAATTTGGGGATACATCTATACCAATGATGGCGAACCTATGACACGCGTGTCAGAGGTGACACCTGAACTCAATTTTTTGGTTGATTTTTCTTTGTTAAATGGCATTTAAATATATAAAATAAATATCAAAAATATAAGTCTTTGTTTTACTATGGTTGCAAATATCAAAAAATTTCTATATGTGACACGGCAGCAGAGTTAAGTTAGGGCTTTTCAAAATGCTGACACGCCAAGCTCAAAAGGTTCGCCATCACTAATCTATACCATAGATTTTCATGATATCATTGATGGAATTTTTTTAAAACATAAAAGTATCATTTACTCTATTTATCTAACATGTTGTTGCTGACCCAACATTAAGGAAGCAGAACACTAAAGTCCATGTATTTCTACCATTGTACTCTTTCTCTAAAAGAATAAAGTGAGCACATCTTGGTTTTAAGGATAAAGTAAGATTAAATCAATACTAATAAAAGCCTATGTGGTCATCATGCACTCACACCGTGATGCCCTCACGCCATAACAAGCCATCATCAGGAGGCTGTGTGCGCAGAGGGCATGCGCAGGTGGGCGGACACTTGACGCTGTGTGCGCGGCTTGGAGGCAGGTCCCGCAGCTCCGCACGGTGACGCGGGGGGCAAGACCCCCGGTTCCGGCCTACCTCTTTGGGGCAATCCATCAAGGAGCCCCGGATGGGTGGGCGGGGCTTACCTCTTTGGGGAGATCGATCATGGGGCTCCTGCACTGTGAGAGGGCACTGGCCAGGCTGGGAAACCCCCCCTCCCGAGTGCACAAATTTCGTGCACCAGGCCTCTAGTTATATATAAAACTCTTACAAGTATATTGTAAACTGCAAGCTGTAAGCTGTGTTATGCAAATAGAAGTATTGTGTGTACTTACCTTAAATTGATTTTGACTATTCAGAGATTATTTGAATCTTGAATTTTTGTGAGGATCAGTGTATTTATTTATTTACTAGAGGACCAGGGCATAAATTTGTGCACGGGTGGAGTCCCTCAGGGTGGCCTGCGGATCCGGCTCCAGCTCGCGCCCCCAGCCTCGCAGCCCCGCCTGGCACCCCGCCTTGGCCTGGTGCCACCCCCTCACTTGCTCCACCATCCCGCCTGCGGAGTGATCAATTGAGCCAGATGGCAGCCCCACCCCCCACCGCTACCGCTGGTCACCATCTGCAGGGTGATCAGGCCCTCGATCGCACCCGCCTTGGCCTGGTGCTGCCCGCTCACCTGCTCCACCATCCTGCCATGGTCCCGCTCATGTCAGGGCCCATTGGATGGAGCTTGGCAGCGCCTCTACTGCCAGGACCATGTCGCCCATGCCCGCCATGTTCCTCACCGCCCCCTGGTGGTCAGCACACATCATAGCAAGCGGTCAAACTCCCGGTGGAATTCCCGGTCTCCTGGTTGAAATCCCGGTCGAACCGCCCAAGGGGACAATTTGCATATTAGGCTTTTATTATATAGGATTGCTCTGTGGAATGTATCACATTTGAAAATCTATATTATTTTTTTCTTGTTTATAGAACAAAATATAAATATATCAGAGAAAATATTGCTTTGCTAATATTGGCAGACAAGGCACAAAAAGGTACTATTTTCTGCAATTAAAATTAAAAAATGAAAATAGCAAGATCAGGGTGCAAGTGAGATAACTGATTTTGATCCTCTTTTTACTTTATGACCATTAGTCAATATAATATTAAGATTCACATTTATTGGAGTTAAAAATGAATGAAATAATTATAAAACCTGTTGGGAATATTAAGAATAATATATTAGAAAATATATTTTCATATTGGTAACTTCAAATATTTTGGCTGAATTAATGTTTAAAATATTTTTCTGCTATTTTTTTTCCTGAGATAAAGACTTATAGTTTCACATGGCAAAAAAGAGCCCCTAGGGTATAATTAAAGGAAAAGCAGTCATTATGTTAAATTCCAAAGCAATAAAACCCTCTGCCTTTTAATTTGCAATGCCAACCAGAGTCCAATGTATTAAAACACATATACAGGGTGTGGCAAAAGTAGACTTACAGTTATTCATATAGATAATTAAGACAATACAAAAATAAACTCCATGTTGTGCTTATAACTGTAAACCTAATTTTGCTCCACCCTGTATATTAGAAAACTGTTTAAAAGTAAATGGAAGTGTTCAGATAGATAGTTTATGTGTTAAAGGAGCAAAGTAGAGAATTCCCGATGTGGCTGGGAGGCATTTGTGACTCCTCCATATTTTCATGTACTTTGGGTTTAATATCTACTACTTCTACCTACACATCCATAATAAAGATCTGGGCATTTTCATAAACCACAATAATGTTCTAAAAAGAAGGAAACAAAAGGAAACCAAAATAAAGTATTCAGATAAGAGTTATGCAGGTTTAGAAGACTACAGTAATCTTACTTGCTTCCTTTCTTTTAAAAAAAAATGTTTTTTAATTGATTTGAGAGAGAGGGAGAGGGACAGAAACATTAATGATGAAAATCATTAATTCACTGCCTCTTGCACAACCTCTACTGGGGATTGAGCTCGCAAACCAGGCACGTGCCCTGACCAGGAATTGAACTGTGACCTCCTGGTTCATGGTTCAGTACTCAACCACTGAGCCACACCAGTCACAACGGTTTTTGTTGTTAATCCTCATCCAAATATATTTTTTCCATTGATTTTTTTAGACAGAGTGGAAAGGAGGGGGAGAGACAGAGAGTGAGAAACACTGAGGTGACACATCCATTGGTTGCCTCCTGTACACGCCCTGACCAGGGCAGGGATCTGAGCCTGCAACCGAGGTATGTGCCCTTGACCAGAATTGAACACAGGATCCTTCAGTCCATCAGCCGACATTTCAACCACTGAACCAAACTGGCTAGAGCTTGGGCAATCTTATTTGCTTTCATTAGCTCACAAGTAGTAAAAAGAAAGGATCCATAGAAGATATAGAAACAATCAAATTAGTTCACAGGTAGCAATAAGAAACAACCAAATAGAAAATATCTAGCACAATATTTGAAAGAAAAGCTATCATCTTTTATACTAGAATATGGTCATATTCTTGGGGGAAATATTAATGTAATAAAATCAACATATACTTGTCTAACATGCCATTTCTATACAGAGAAATCTCACTAGCTGCTGAATACCAAAAAAAGCTAGAATAAAATTTAAAACCAAATAAAGATAAGGAAAAAGTGAAATTCTATAGGGTAATTTAGCTCTGGAACTTGTAATTGTCCTAAAGGCATCTCTGCCTCCCTGCAGCCAGAAGGACCCGTCTTAAGGAGCTATGCCTGTATCGGGGACAAGAATCATGGTCTGGGGCAGTATTAGTCTCCTCTGGCTGCCACAGTAAAATATCACAGAGGGCATAGCATAAACAAATATTTATTTTCTCATAGTTCTGGAGGAAAGAAGTCCAACAATCAAGGTGTCAGAAAATTCCATTTCTAGTGAGGTCTCTCTTCCTGGTTTGCAGATGGCCACCTTTTTGCTGTCATATGACCTTTCCCCTGAGTGTGTAGAGTGTACTCTGTTGTCTCTTCCTCTTCTTATAAGGACACCAGTGCTAAAAGATTAGGGCCCCACCCTTATTACCTCATTTAACCTTAATTATCTCCTTAAAGGCTCTATCTCCAAATGTAGTCACATTGGGGGTTAGGGCTTTGACATATACATTTTGAGGGACAGAATTCAGTTCATAACAGGGACTGAGGTGGATGAGCAACAGGATTGGGGAATCTCCATAGGGAACCACTTTCAGTGAGTGAACTAGGAAACCATCTAAATTTTCTCTTCTTTCCTTGAAGTAGAGCTGGGAAGGGGGAAACAGTCTCCTCTAGGAATGCCATTCATGGCCCAACACTATGTTTAAGGATGAAATTCACACTACTTCGAAGTGTGTGTGAGAGTGCATGTGCATGTGCTGAAGAACAGGGGAGGGAAAGGCGGGAATCCAAGGTGAACATTGACTTTGAAGTGGCCCAGGGTTAGCAGTGTCACAAGAAACAAACCGGTGGTTCTAGAAAGAGAAATCTTCTCTGTGTAGAAACATACTTTAAACAAAAAATTCCCTAAAATCAAGTAAAAAGGACTATGAACTCACAGTCCAAATCACTGATCACATTAGAAAACAAATCATCATAAACTTGTTTCGGAAAAAACAGCAAACAACAAACTGTAGAGTCAGATCCACAAAAAAAGTGCATTTTATATGTTTAAGGAAAAGAAAAAGAGGGAATAATGGAACTATCCCAAATGACCAGGAAAGTATGAGGAAGAACCAAACAACACTCTGGAAATGAAAGAAAAAACACACAACCATAATTTAAAAAATTATAGGTCAAGTAGGTTAGAAACAGTGAGAAGAAAGAATGAGTGAAGTGAGCAACAGAGTTAAAGAAACTATCCAGAATTTACAGGGATGGTCAAAATTTCACACAGAGACAGAGATAGAAAATATGAATCAGAGATAAGGAGAACAGTGAGGCAGTAAAACCTAAGTCTAATTTGATACCTGAAAGGAGAGAATAGACAGAATGAAGGAAGTACAATATTCAAAGAGATAAAAGTTGAGCCCTAACCTGTTTGGCTCAGTGGATAGAGCATCGGCCTGCGGACTGAAGAAGGCTCCCAGGTTCGATTCCGGTCAAGGGCATGTACCTTGGTTGCGGGCACATCCCTGGTCAGGGGTGTGTAGGAGGCAGCTGATAGATGTTTCTCTCTCATCGATGTTTCTGACTCTTTATCCCTCTCCCTTCCTCTCTATAAAAAAAATCAATAAAATATATTTATTTTTTAAAAAGTTGAGAATTTTTCTAATTTATGAAAGATACAAATTTGTAGATTCAAAAAGCTCAATGAATCTGAACAGGATAATTTCAAATACTGAGAACAAATGACTGTCAACCCACGTAGCTAATTTTCAGGGATAATGAAATGGTAAACTTGTAGGTAAATGTAAATAAATATTGACTGCATAATTATTTTTGGAGTTAAACTGAGATAAAATAAATTCTAGATGCTAATTTTAAGTTGAGGGGGAAAATCAGGCTTTGTTCAAAAGTCTCTTATGTTTAGAAAGAAAAATAAAGATTTTATGCTAACTGCAAATTAAATTGGTAAGCACTAAAAGATAAAAATTGAGGGTTTTTTTTACCTTCTAAAATAGTAGAGAAAAAGTAAATGGAAAAAAAAACATACAACTTAATCTGAAAGAAGGCAAAAACCCTCAAAACAACCCACAAGGGCAGTAAGGTAACAGAAAAAGTATAACAAAAATTATAATAAGATGACATAAGTAAACCCTAATATAGTAGTAAGTTCAATAAATATAGATTGATCAAACTCTCCAGGTAAAAGATAATCAGATAAAAAGAAAGAAAAATCACAGTTTTTAAGAGGCACATCTAAAACATAACAGAAAGGTCCAACAGAAGGATAAAGAAATACATATCATACTAATATTAACCAGCTGGTATGGCCTATATATTTGTTAAAGCATAGATTTTTAAAGCAATGTAGAATGAAATAAAAACATTATTAGGAATAGAGGTCATGACTATGAATACAAAACTCAATTCTAAACTTGGAAGATAATTCTAAATTTGTATGTACCTAATAACAAAGCTTCAAAATATACAAAACAAAAACTTACAAAATTACAGGGAGAAAAAAATAAAAAAAATTTCAACACATCTTAGAATCTGAGTGATCAAATAGAAGGAAAAACAACAGTGAAATGAAGACAATTTGAAAAACACAATTAAGAAGTTTGGTCTAACAGACACCCAACAACTGGGAAATATTCAGACTTTCAAGCACTAAGAAAACATTTACAAAAACTGATCAAATATAGGTCATAAGGAAAATAACAAATTTTGCCATATCAACTTTATATGGACCCATCTCTGACCACTATCCAATTAAAGCAGATATCAATAATGAGAACAGAATTTAAAAATCTATAAGTTAGGAAATGAAACAAAAGTAGCACATATGTAAGTCAAAAAAGAATCATTATGAAAAATAGAAAACACTTAGAACTTAAAAAACAAAATATTTCTATAGGACTTAAGCATTATTCAAAAGAAAATCATCGTGTGAGCTACACAGAACCCCTCTTATCTCTGCTCAACGGCATAAACAGCAAAAATGTTGTAAATTATGTAATTACCATATAAAAGTTAATATACATGTATAATACATATAAAAAGTGATTTGTAGATTCAGAAATATAAATGAAAGTGCTCACTACTAGAGTATTAAAAAGGAGGCAAACCAACCATCTCTTTTAGAAGTTATACTGAATAGCTAAAGAGAGAAGTTGGTATCTTAAATGTTTAAAGGTCAAAAAGCCAATTATTTCATTTTGGTTTAAGAAGTCCCTTAGATCCTTATATAGTATATACAAACTCATATGGTAAAGTACTTATTATTCCTATGAGATGGACAAATACTATCAGAAATCCTTGTTGCACCAGTTGAGTAACCACAGTTAAGAATACATTCCTGCTCACACAGTCCTGATTTCTTGGTTATAGAGTCTATTCAATGGTGCATTGGCAATTAATAGCATTCCAAAAACTGCCTACGGTACAAAGGGAATTTTCATTTAAGGCTCCCCTTGCTTTTCATGTGTGGGATATTTTTGAAAGTATGCGTTTTTTTCCATCCACTGAAAGAGAATTAAGAAAATTCCAACATGCCTCTGTGTCAGCAAGAGCCCTTTTGAGTCCAGGTACCAGAGGATGATTGATGAACCTGTCAAGCCTACAGTAGCGGACAGAGAAAGTTGGCAGAAGTTCAGTGTTATTGAAAGAAATCTCAAATACTTATTTCATCTCCTCTATTAACTTTAATCACATTTTCAACATGCAGCCAAGAATGCAGCTTTGACAGTACGCCATAAATTTACACAAGCCAGCATTGTCACTTTCTGCTCTAGTAAGACTGAGATACATGAGAGAGTTGGATATGTTCTTTCAGTGCCTTTCTTTATTGAAGAGCAATAAAAAACATTTGAAAGATTTATCCATACCTTAAATTCATTTGCTATAAACCTCTTGAAATATTGCATTTGTTATTATTTTTTTAATATATTTTTATTGATTTTTTACAGAGAGGAAGGGAGAGGGATAGAGAGTTAGAAACATCGATGAGAGAGAAACATCGATCAGCTGCCTCCTGCACACTCCCTACTGGGGATGTGCCTGCAACCAAGGTACATGCCCTTGACCGGAATTGAACTTAGGACCTTTGAGTCCACAGGATGACGCTCTATCCACTGAGCCAAACCGGTTAGGGCTTAAAATATTGCATTTAATTTTGCTTTGTTTACGGCAAATAAAAAATAACTTAGTTCCTCAATTACACTGTCAAGTGCAGATTTTTAAAGCTCACAGTGATGACTGAGTTGGTACATGTTTCATCATAGTACACCTGCTTATGAGAACAGACGCTAAACACTAAAAAGGATTTACATTTAACATGGATTATTTGCCATATGGGCAATTACTTCTGGCATATTCAGAGCCAGAATAATTGTATGATTCCAGAGGAACTCCTTGTTGATTTTGCTGATTACTCATTACACAGTTGAAACATTTTAGAGATTATTTGTCTTACAAAGCTCACCCACAGCAAAAGAGACACAAAAATGAGGTAAATACTATGGGCAAGATTATGGTTCTTAGAAAGGCTAAAAGTCAAACTATATTTTTGGTAAGCTTTTCCTTCTAAGCATGTTTTAAAAGCTGAAAGTATGAAGTGCTGGAAGGCCACAAAACTTCATAAGTGTGTCTTGTCATCAGTGAAACACATGGCATTATGCTGCACTGCAGACTCTGTAACCTTTCAGCAGTTCAACGACCAACAGGGCCACCTTTGCTGCAGTAGAGAGTGTTTTACTCTCACCTCTCATAAAGGTGATCTCTGTTCCAAGGACCATTGTTTTTGTCTACATTACTGATGGAATAACACTCTACACGTTCTTCCAATAGCCAAGGAGGCTAAAGCAGGCAACTATTATATCTGCTTTCTAAGCCACAATAATAAGCTAATATTAACCCTGTATAAGAATGAAATTATTTTTCTAAGAGGTCTATACTTACAGTTCTCTGAGATAATCAATAACAAAGACGACCAATTCTGATTAACAAAAAGTAAATTTATCCAATTTTTCTTCCTACTCTTGCCCAAATAATTATACATAGGCACTTAAACAGGAAAGATATAGCACTCTTCTTCCACTAAACATTTAATTAGTACTCCAGTAGAAGTTTCTTTCTCCTGATATGAATGTCACTAAATATATTGCTAAGCTTGAAGCAGAGGCTAAATGGTTTGATGAGAATAGTTAGTTCTTTGGGGGAAGTCAATGCTTTCACACCGTTATGGTTCAAGTTCTCAAAAGGTTGAAAATTTTCCTAGGTCCTTCTTCATTTCAGCATATTGTTCTTTAAGCCTCTCCACAGCTTTTCTGTGCTCTTCATCCACTTCAGCCTGTTTGTTGTGTTGTTCTTTCATGAAATCTTCCCACTGGATTATATGCTGGTTTTCACTAGCTATTATATGGTCATTATAAATCTGAGAAAAGAAAATTTGAAAGTCATGTGACATTTTCCAGACAATTATTTTTCTATGCAGAAGAGACAAACATAACTTTAACTCTTGATATTTGGTTACTATAGCAATCACAGCTTGAAAATCACAATGATAAAACTGCATTATAGTTTTAATGTCCAACAAGAACATGACATATTAGAAAATTACTATGACTGAACATGGGTATCCACATTGTCGAAATTTCAAAAATGTCTAGTATTGTTAAATGACAAAATCAAATACAATTCAAGTAAATTTTCATACCTCTATTTCTCCTCAAATACCATTTAACTGCATATAACTTTTAAATCAAGCTTAAAGAATATATGCCAAAAATGATTATTATAAGAAATTAAAATGTATATCTTACACAAAATATTTCTTTAAATGCATTAAAAATAATTATGCATTGTTAGTCACTCAAGAAATCTCTTCTGGTTCAGTTCCATTCCTTAAAGCAAACAAACTCCAAAAGCATTGCTGTCAAATATTTGGAGATGCCCCTTAATATTTCTATATGAGAATAAAATTTTTGCTTTTGAGGACCACAACAAGAGATGAAACAATGTATAAGTAAAAAAGGCATAAATTTAGTATAATTTCAATTATTATCTTTGGTTTTTTTTTCAATTATTATTTTTGAATATGTACAACAATGAGCTAAAGAGAGCATGAAAAATAACTTTATATCTCTGCCTCAAATATTCTACATACAACTTTAGAAGTTAAGTTTTGAGACAAGCTAAGTCCTATTCAACAAACAAGCAAAATGTGATGATGCAAACCATAGAAACCTACAAAACACCTAAAGCCATTACTAATTCCAGCACACTAATGTAGACACCTGGTGTACTTATGTACTGGTAGCTCAGCTGCTGGAAGAGAGCTATAGGAAAAGATAAAACCAGGTTTTCATGCGGCCCATAAAGTCCTTGCTGCCTTACTTTCTCTCTTATCTGGGACATGATGAGAAGCAGGAGGAAGAGCTGGATAAGCCATCACGTTCTAAGTATTTATGAAATGCATATTTCTGTTAGCTGTTTTGTGTATCTTATCTACTTCTATAAACCTCTCTTACACGGTAACATTATTCTCATTTTACAGACGAAGAAATAAAGGCTTAAGGACACTAAATTTACTTCTCTATGGTCACTCAGCTATGAAGTTGCAGAGTCTCACTTAAGTCTTTCTAACATCTATGCCTTTTCTATCACAAACTGTAAATCAGATCTTTCCAGAGGAAGGTCTACATAGGTAGCTAAAAGTCTCTTTCACAAGACCAAATAAAAAAGGCTATTGCAAGAGCTTTTTCTGCCAATTCTACGTGAAGTTCCTCAGCACAGAGGCTTCTCAAGTAAAAAGAGGGTGAGGGTCTGAAGTTTGAGTTATAGTAAAACATTAGCCTAAAATATGTCCCATAGACTCTTGGAATTTAAATAGGTATTACAGTGGTGAGGAGGGAAGGTTAAGGAGGGTTTTACAGATCCAATAAAGTTGGGAAGCAGGTTAAGCAAAATCCAAAACATTACTTTTTAACTTTTTAGCCTCATGGATTGTAATTGTCCAAAATATACATAAAATAAATTATTTTCATATAACTTTTGCACTATTAAATGAGAAAGCCATTAGACTAAAAAGAAAAGACAAAGGCAAATAAACTTCCTTAAAACGGTATCTTGTTTTAGCTGTAAATTAATTTTTAATAAATACAGAGGACATTAACATCCAAGCTCAGATGTTATTTAAAAATTTATTATTTTATTTTTAATCAAAACACCATAATTGGCTCAGCTGACCCTGTGATTTGGACCTGGTTCCACTTCCCCTCAGGCAGCTCAACAGAGAAAGATGAAGATCTGGGAGGCAATAAACCTTGCTTCAAATTCTGGTTCACTTATTACCAGTTGTATGATGCTGAGCAAGTTAAAAAGTTTCTTTAACTTTAAAATGAGAAAAACAACACTTTATATTCATAAATAATATTTGTAAAAATCAGAAGTAATACATGTCAAGTTCCTAGCTCAGTGCCTGTGGTGCTTAATAAAAGGTCAATATTATTATTATGCAAAATCACAAGTCCCCTGGCCGGTGTGATTCAGTTGGTTGGATGTTGTCCTATGCACCAAAAGGTTGCTGGTTTGATTCCAGGTCAGGGCACATGCCTGGGTTGCAGGCTCAATCCCCAGTAGGGGGTGTGCAGGAGGTAGCCCAATAGACGTTCCACTCTCACATCGATGTTTTTCTTTCTCTCTCCCTCTCCTCCCCGCCCCACCCCGCCCCAAATAATCAATAAATTAAAATAAAATCACAAGCAAAGAATCTGGAAGGCATGTCACACTACTTTTTATCCTCTCCAATTTAAGTTTTTTGGTTCTTTAACTGTAGTCATTTAATTTTAGTAATACTTTCTTGTAATAATTCGAACAATAGAAGTAGCTCAAATAAGTTTCCTCTTTCATTCCCATATTCACTTCAATCCCCTTTGATGATTCCACTATATACTATTTTGCTATGTTGCCATAGTTATACTCAAACAGATTCACATTAAGTCTTATAGAAAGTGATAGTTCCCCTTCCCCCAACACATACACACCAAATCTTTTCCAAGTATTATCTTTTTTTCCTAGTATTATTAATAGTTTGATGGGTAGTCAAAAGATTTTTTCCTGTATTTATACAACCATATATTTTTTAACAACAAAATGAAGTCACATTACATATGACGGTTTGCAGCTTCCTTTTTTTTTCAGTAATGATATAATCGGTACTAGTGGCAGACCAACAGCAGGAGGGTGGGTGAGCTCTGCCCTGGGTGCAAGCAATCAGGGGGTGCAATGTCTGTACAGAATTTAAATCAATGACACAAAGAGCTGAAAGACCGTCTTTTATTACCACCAGGCACTGGCAATACTGAATAATGTCACTAATAAAATACTCCTAAACCAAAAGTCTTGCTTTGGTTAATCTCCAACATTTATAGGGAACTCATACAACTTAACAAAAGGAAGATAAACAATCCAATCAAAAAATGGGCAAAGGACCTAAATAGACACTTTTCAAAAGAGGACACTCAGAAAGCCAAGAGACATATGAAAACATGCTCAAAGTCACTAATCATCCGAGAGATGCAAATCAAAACAACAATGAGGTACCATCTCACACCTGTCAGAATGGCTAGCATCAACAAATCAACAAACGACAAGTGCTGGAGAGGATGTGGAGAAAAAGGAACACTCGTGCATTGCTGGTGGGAATGCAGACTGGTGCAGCCACTATGGAAGACAGTATGGAGTTTCCTCAAAAAGTTAAAAATGGAACTCCCATTTGACCCAGTGATCCCACTTCTAGGAATATATCCCAAGAAACCAGAAACACCAATCAGAAAGGATATATGCATCCCTATGTTCATAGCAGCACAATTTACCATAGCGAAGATCTGGAAACAGCCTAAGTGCCCATCAGCAGATGAATGGATTAGAAAATTGTGGTACATCTACACAATGGAATACTATGCTGCTGTAAAAAGGAAGGAATTCTTACCATTTGCAACAGCATGGATGGAACTGGAGAGTGAAATAAGCCAGTCAATGAAAGAAAAATACCACATGATCTCACTCATTTATGGATAATAAAGACCATTATAAAAATTGATATAGAGGTAGAGCAGCCTCGAACAGACTGTCAAACTACAGCCGGAAGGCTGGGGAGGGTTGGGGAGCAGGAGGGAGGGGTAAGAGATCAACCGAAGGACTTGTATGCATGCATATAAGCATAACCAATGGACATAAGACACTGGGGTGTAGGGGAGGCCGGGGGATTGTCAAGGGGGGAAAAAAAAGGAGACACATATAGTACTCTTTGTAATACTTTAAGCAATAAAAAAAAAAAATCTTGCTTTGGTCTAAGTCCTAAACAATTGCTGAGGTTGTTGAATTTTAACAATATATGTTACAAATTGACAGATTTTTATAGTTAATCTTCAATAAACGTTGTATTCTACACTGGAGTTAATTTTGAGGACTCCCACTTTAAATAGCCAGTCCTGAACAAAGTTGAAATCAGCTGTTCATTTCAAATGTAAATTCCCAGTAGCTAAGAATCATTTCAGTTTTCTCTGGATGTTCAGCTCCTCCAACCTCTGGATAATTAAATATTCTTGCATTTAACCAATGATGGCAGAGCAACTGCTGAAATAAAACCCGAATTAGTTTCAAATCTACATCACCATACCATTTTTTGTACTTAAATTTGTATGTTTTTATTTGTATTTACAACTTTCATAAATGCGGAAATATCGGGAGCCATTAGAACAGTTTTCAAAGAAACAAAGACAGCATTGCAATTTCTGAATTTATTGTAAAATGTGATTTTTATAAATCTCTTTTAGACTTCATTTGAAAAACTTTTTGAAATGTATAATAAAAGTATTTTCAATCAACTATGACTCAAGACAGATTGATAAATCTGATATACTATTTTAAGTTGAATATGCAAAGGTCAAATTTGATGAAGTCATTAATAAATTTGCATAAGTTAAGAATCAAAAGCAAACTATAATATTATTACCATTACTGTAACAGACCAATATGTAGGTAGATATGTTTTTCCTCCTTTTTTCAAAAACTATATTAATGTACTTAAAATGATTACTCTCTTACTTTTTCCTTTTGCTGTTTTAGCACATTTAAATTGTTTACTTTTTTAATGGTATAATTACGTGCATTAAGTTAAAAAATACTATCTGCATTTTTTTCTTATCATTATTCTTTAACATCAGGATTATTATTACAAATAATTTTGTCGGGGAGGGGTTTAAAGATGATCTATTCTAGTGTCAAGTATGATAGGTACACTGCTCCTATGGACCTCTTTCCAAGGTCACACAGTGAGAAAGGGGTAGAATCAATAGTAAAAATCTAGTTTTCTGCTCTTTTTTGCTATATAATGCTGTTCAAACAAAACATAGTGAGTCATGAGGATTGGCAAAAACGAATATGTATTTCACATTCCAATATATCAAAAATAATTAAGAGATTTTAAAAAACACAATGTGAATCACTTAAGATATATATATTTTTTAGTTAAAAATAAAAGTACAACTAACTTTGGTCTCATTTTTCTTTGTTTCTTCTAGCAAGTGATCATAAAAAATCATGTGGTATTAAAAATCAAAGTCACACAAGGAGCAGATGACTTTATTAGTGAATTCTACCAAACATTTCAAGAATTAACACAAATCCTTTTCAAACTATTCCAAAAAAATTAAAGAGGATGGAAGGTTTAACTCATTCTATGAGGCCAGCACTGTGCTAATACTAACTGATACAACATATACCTCAACAAAAAACTAGCAAACTAAATTCAACAGTATATCAAAAGGATCAGATGCTATAATCAAGTAGGATTTGTTCCTGGAATGCAAGGATGGTTCAACACATGAGAATCAACTGACAAAATACACTACAACAACAGAATGAAGAAAAAACACATAAACATCTCAATTGATACTGAAAACACATTTGACAAAATTCAACACCCTGACATGATAAAAACAACTTAAAAACCAGTAATAGTAGGAAACTATCTCAACATAATAAAGGCAATATGTGAAAAACTCACAGCTATCATATCTGATTGTGAAAAACGGAAAGCTTTCCCTCCAATATCAGGAACAAGACAAGTATTCTGCTTTTTCAACTTCTATTCAACATAGTATTTGAAGTTCTAACCAGAGCTATTAGGCAAGAAAATAAAAGGCATCCAAAATGGAAAGGAAGAAGTAAAATTATCTGTATTCACAAACAACATGATTTATATGTCAAAAATTGTAAGATTCCACAAAAAAACTGCTAGAAATACTAAACAAATTGAGCAAATCTACAGGATACAAAATCAACATGCAAAGTTAGTTGCATTTCTATACCCTAACAAAAAACAATCCAAAAAAAAAATTAAGAAAAGCATTCCATTTACAATAGCATTGAAAAAGAATAAAATACTTAGAATAAATTTAATCAAGGAGGCAAAAGACCTGTATGCTAAAAACTACAAAACATTGTTGAAAGAAATTAAAGACACAAATCAATGGAAAGGCATCTCGTGCTTATGGACTGGAAAATTTTATTTTGTTAAGATGTCAATACTATCCAAAGTGATCTACAGATTTGATAAAATCCTTATTAAAATCCCAATGATGTTTTTTTTTTTACAGAAACAGAAAAATCCATCCTAAAATGTATATGGAGTGACACCAAATAGTCAAAACAAAAACAATTCTTGAAAAAGAAGAGCAAAATTGATGTCTCATACTATGTTAACCATGTGTTCATGATGTTTTTACATCTGGGGCCTTGTTGACCCTGGAGAGACTGTTCCTTCCAGAGCTAACTTATTCCTAGAGATAGTAAACAACCACCCTGTGAGAATACCTTTTATATGCAAGCCAACCAATACAAAGCCCATACCCTAACTACCTTCTTTATTGGACTCACACATTCTGGGTCACTACCTACCTACCCTGGGCCAGGTACCAGACAACTATGCTCTTATGCCCCAGAACTTGGTAAAATTATTCGAACTAAACAATCCTATGCCTGATTACCCTGCTTCATACGTAACTTCCTTTGGAAACCACAATAAAAGCTCTTGCCTATGTTTTCCCCTCTTTCACTCTGCCTGACAAACCATAGTGCTTTCCTACATGGTCCTGTGTGCACAGCATGCCCCCTCCTTTTGAGAACTATGAGTAACAAATTATCTTTATTGGAGATGGCAATCATCTCCAATCTGTTGGCTTCACCAAATCTAAATAATAAAACCTACATTAAAAAACACATTTCCTAATTTCAAAACATACTGCAAAGCTACTGTAATCAGTGTGGGACTAGCATAAAGATAGACATTTAGACCAATGGAAAAGCCCTTTGTCCATTTTTTATCAAACTGTTTTATTGTTGTTGTTGTTATTGAACTATATAGTTTTTAAAAATATATTTTTAATATTAACCCATTACTAAATACATGATTTGCAAATATTTATCATATTCTGGGGAATTGCCTTTTCACTCTGTTCATAATGTCATTTAATGCACACACATTTTTAATTTTGGTGAAGTAAAAACAAAAATTTATTTTTACTTTTGTTGCCTGTGCTTTTGGTGTCACAGGCAAGGAATCATTGCCAAATCCAATGTCATGAGGTTTCCCTGTTTTCTTCTAAGAATTTTATAGTTTTAGGCCTTACATTTAGGTCTTTGTTCCATTTTGAAATAACTTTTGTATATGATACAAGGTAAGGGTCCAGTCTCTTTTTTTTTGCATGTGAATATACAGTTTTCCCAGCACTACTTGTTGAAAAGATTGTCCTTTCGCTATTGAATGGTCTTGGCATATAAAGATTTAATACAATTCTCATCAAAATCCCAATGGACATTTCTACAAAGAAGATATACAAATGTCCAAAAATCTTAAGAAAAGATGTTCAACATCACTAATCATTAGGGAAATGCAAACCAAAACCACAATGAGATAGCCATTAGAATGGCTACTATGAAAAAAAAACCCACCATAGAAATACCATATGATACAGTAAGTCCACTTCTGGGTATATATCCAAAAGAAAGAAAAGGAGGAATTTGAACAAATATCTGTTTACCCAAATTAATAGTAGTATTATTCACAATAGTCAAAAGGTAGAAGCAACCCAGTATTCATTGATAGATGAACAGATACACAAAATATAATCATCTTTAAAAAGGAATGAAATTCAGATACATGCTACAACACAGATGAACTATGAAGACACTATATAACAGAAGCCAATCACAAAAAGATAAATGCTATATGATTCCATTTAGAAAGAAACCTAGAGTAGTCAAATTTTGGAAACAGAAAGTGGAATGGCGGTAACCAGGGGTGAGGAGGGGAGAATGGGGCATTAGTGTTTAATGGGTACAGAGTCTCAGCTGGGAAAGATGAAAAAGTTCTGGAGATGGATGGTGGTGATGGCTGCAGAACAATGCGAATGTATTTTATGCTACTGAACTGCATACTTAAAAGTGCTTAAACCGGTAAATTTTATGTTAGGTATATTTTATCACAATAAAAAAATTCAAATCAGGTTTCAGAGGATTCTTTATAAATGAAACCAACTACATTCTTTTATAAAGTGGACACAACTGATTTTCTGAAGATACATTTGGAAAATGCCAAAAAAAAAATTGAAGAGAAAGTTTGTTAATGAGCTACAACTGTATACTAGGAGTAATTAGCTTTAATGGTTTTGTCTCTTTCTATAACAAAATGAAAAATAGTAATAATAAACTGTCTTACATATATCCCATTAGACATAAATTTAAAGAGAAGCCAATCTTGAAGCCAAACCATTCTAGGACCAGGTCTAGAAATGAACTCTGGGACACATAATACATTTCTGCATGCTTTAGTCTAAGTCAGTGGTTCTCAAATGGGAATGGATTTTGATGCTTCTGTCTCCCAGATTTTTGGTTGTCATAGCATAGGTTAGGGGGAGGTGCTCCTGGCATATAAGGGGTAGAGGCCAAAGATGCTGCAAACATCCTACAAAGCACAGGCCAGCCCCTCTCCACCCCCCAAAGAATTATCTGGTCCAAAATGTCAATAGTGCAGAGGTTGAGAAACCCTGGTCTCAGAGAAAACTCAGTCTAAAAGGCCCTATGGAACTTCTGTCAGTAATACACATGCCATTAATTGTACATATGCCCGACACAAACAAATGAAAAAGTATTTACTTTGATAAGAAGTGTCAGAATAACAACTGTCAGTAATGATTTTAAATAGAATATTACCTATTGATCTATTAACTCTGCATTTTCACACTCTATCAAGAACAATGTATAATCTATGCTATCTCACTGATCTCATAAAAATCAGACTGGGATATAACTAAATCTAATAAATATTTGTGGACAAGATGAATCAAAGGATTCATGTTTACTTCATTACTATCTCTAGTTTGGTTGAATGTGGCTTCAAAAGCTGATACTTGTGTATGGAAACCAAGTTTAAACTATTCACACATATTAACAAGCTCATTTCCCTTGATGGCATATTTTTAAGAGCCAGTGAATTTTATAAGCTACGTGTATTTTCTTTTATTTTTATGCTACTTGTATTTTCATTGCACTACTCCTATTGCTAGCATCAAAAATACAACTTTGTATTAGTGAGTCGTTTTCAAGACATTTATTGTTCTTATGAATGTACTTTTTGATATCAATTGTGGGAAATGTGATTTGGATGAATGACGTTTATCATAATTTACTTCCCACAGAATTCCACAAATTGTCTTGACATAAAAGAATTAATGATTAATGGCAAGAGTCTATTTTATTCCATTACTACTCCCATCTTTCTTTGTTCTGAGAGCCATTCAAATACACAAAATGTAGCCAACAGTATAACTAAGGACAACAATTAACATTAGATTGCAAAATGCAGCTAGACGTCAATTTTGCTTTGTACATATTTGCTAGATGAGAAATTAAACTTTACCTCTATGTCTTTTATATATTTGTAGTGTGAAACCTCTGCCACGTCAAAGTTTTGGCAAAAGCCAGATGACAGAAAAAAAAAATTCTTAAAGATACGTATTTCAAATCTATTGCTAACTACATAAACTGAAAAAGAAATAAAGACTAAAGGTTCATTGCCTTGGAAGAGTATAAAAGCAGCGATTCTCAACCTGTGGGTTGAGATCCCTTTGGGGGGTCTAACGACCCTTTCACAGGGGTCGCCTAAGACCATCGGAAAACACATATATAATTACATATTGTTTTTGTGATTAATCACTATGCTTTAATTATGTTCAATTTGTAACAATGAAAATACAACCTGCATATCAGATATTTACATTACGATTCATAACAGTAGCAAAATTACAGTTATGAAGTAGCAACGAAAATAATTTTATGGTTGGGGGTCACCACAACATGAGGAACTGTATTAAAGGGTCACGGCATTAGGAAGGTTGAGAACCACTGGTATAAAGAATTTTTATTCTTCTAGGAAAAGCACATCTTTGTGTGACTTATAGCTGGTTAATTTTATTACGTTATTTTGAGAAAAGAAAATACTCAGGGTGGCTGATTATGCAAGTAGGTTTCACAGACTCCATATCAGTTCTTAGTGAAACGCAACATTTCAGTACATTCTAAAATAGTAACTTTAATGCGTACTCTATAGATAGTTCAGTAACGTTCTCTAACGTAATACCTATAGAAACATATTTAAGACTAAAATATTCTAAGGGCTTTCTTATTTCTTGAGGCAACCTTAAGAAAAACAACCAGGGACAGCATCTTTTAATTCAGAAAATCATGAATGGGCAGGATTTTCAAGGGCTTTGCCAACTCTAATAAACCACAACAGGGCTCTTATGCACAAAGTGACTGCCTGCACCTTAAACAAATGATTGAACTGGCAGGGAAGATGTGCCACCTTACATATGAAAAGTGATATACAATTTGCAAAACCATTTCACATAAACCACGTAATATAATCTATCAGGTAAGTAAAATATTAATCCATAAGGTTAAGTAAAATAGGTATTTATTTTGCAGATAAAGAGCTTGAAGCTCAAGGCATTGTCCAAGAACATACAGCTAGCTAATAAAGAAAACAGCTAGAAATAGAAGACACTGTACTTTTTTTTTTTTTTTTTTTTACCAAATCTGGTGATTTTCTTACTTACATATAATTAATACACCAAATGTGAAAAAAGTTCAAAGTGCCAAGAAGAACCATTCCAATTCCAATTTAATTTTAGGTTAGTTCTGCTCAAGGAGGAAAAGAATTGCCATTTTATCAGAATCATAACTACTCTGACGATGTCTTCGAAAGACCAATAATGTGTGAGAGCATATTCACATAAATCTGCTTAAATCACGCAGCAACATGTTCAACATGCATAGGGCACCCTTAATTTTCATTGTGAAAGCCAAGAGAATTGCACATGTTACAGCCAGGAATAGCCAGTGTTCTTACAGAAAAAGTCTTTTTGCTTCTCAAACACAGAAATGCTCCTGGTGCCTTCACTAACAATTTGTTTAATATAGCAATCAAGGTTCTCCACAATCATCCTCAGATATAACCCGTTAGATCAGGGTGGGGAATGTCCGGCCCGCAGGCCATATGAAACCTGCAAAATCATTTCGTCTGGCCCTGCCAAGGCATTAGGTTTGAGTTAATTAAACGTTCGACCAAATATAATAGGCTAATTTTTAAAAAATATATTTGTATTAATTTCAGAGAGAAAGGGTGAGGGAGAGAAACGTCAATGATGAGAGAGAATCATTGATCTGCTGCCTCCAGCACACCCTCCACTGGGGATCGAGCCTGCAAACTGGTTATGTGCCCTTGACAGGAATTGAACTGGGGACCTTTCAGTCTGCAGGCCAACGCGCTATCCACTGAGCAAAACCGGCTAGGGCAAGCAGGCTAATTTTTAAGTTGATAACTTTGTATGGCCTGCAAATGATGTTATAAATACCCAAATGGCACTTGGCAGAAAAAAAGTTCCCCACCATGCTTTAGATAGTCCACATCCCAGCTCTATGGACTACTGAATTCTAACATCTTTTGTCTTTTCTCACATGATATTCGTCACCCTCTCATATTTTTCTTCCCATATCCTGTCAATTGAAGTCCAACTCATTGAGCAAGGTTGGAACGAATGCTAGCATCCTCCTAATAAATTACTTTTTTGCCAGATCCTACAAAGTTCCTTGTGACTGGACCACAGCTTTAACAGCTTTTACTTTATCCTTCATTATATTAGTACTAGAGGCTCGATGCACAAAATGCATGCAAGAGTAGGCCTTCCTTCCCCGGCTGCTGGCACTGGCTTTCCTCTGGCACTAGGGACCCGGGCTTTTTCTCCGGCCACCGGCAGGCACCCAGGACCCGGGCTCCCCTCGCAGCCCTGGCTTCATCTGGAAGGTTGTCCAGTCTAATTAGCATATTATGCTTTTATTATTATAGACTAGTGGTTTGGGACCCCTAGACTTTTATCTCCTGAGTATACAAACTGCTTCAAACTTAACAAACTAAAATTTTTCTCCTAGCAAAGTAGAGGATTAAAAAAAAAAATCTGTCCAGCCAGGAAAAGCCCATTGAAGCCCCCGTTCCTGCCTCTACAGTGCTCTCTAGACACAGTGCAAACACTCCACCCAACCCAGACTTTCCTGCCTATGGCTTTGCCTTGTCCTTTTATCAAGGTGCTCCGCAATGGCCTGTTTCCTGACCTGGCCTGCTAGAAACAATCCTACTCTTCTTGGGCAGCCTTGCCCCCTGGCTTGACTGTCAAGTTCTTTCAGTAGGCTTGATTCATCAAACTGTTCAATATTTAAACTTTATATCAATATTTAAAGTTGAGCAGAGGGTGAAGAAATTCAAACTGGGGCAAGGTTCATTCCATTATATTTTTACACAATGCCAAATCTGAACCACAACACCTTCCAGAGAAATGGAGATAGTAACACTCGTTGATACACGCACATGCAAAAAGGTGTGTATTTCAGAATGACTTAGCATTTTCAACATTTCTTAATAAGTGTATCTTTATTGGTTTAAAGCAATATATAAGCTATATAAATAATTCATGAAAATTATATGTGAAAACACCAAATTATAACAGGACCTTAAATCCTTAAGCTATTTTTCCACATCTGAATTTAGTTAAGATATAATTAAAATAAGCAAAGCACTACCCGGCAAGTGATTCACATGCACTTATGACTATTCACTAAATAACCCATCCACAGGCATGAAGGCTTCCTTTTCTAGAAGAAATATACATACTATACTCAACGCTTCAGGTGCAAAGGAAGATTTATATTTCCAATCTGGTGAGTATTTTTTGTTCCATGTAAAAGTCCTATTCTCTCTCCTCCATAAGACAAATACCACTTTCAAGGAAAAGATGGAAATGTTGAAAAGGTGGGAAAAAAAGGTCAAGGTCTGTAATTTAAACTATAAAAATATGGATGGTGCAATCATGTGCCCATACCTCTTCAAAACATCATGAATGAATTAGCCATTTTAAAATCTTTTAAAATCATTGCATAAAAAACCAAATTCAGATAACTTCTTTTTATCAAAAGCTAATATGATTATAATAAAAGCCCTGAAGTTAGAGGCTCCAATACCCAAATGATCTACTTTTACCTTTTTTCGTTCCTGCTCCCTCTGTTGGAGTCTACAGACTGAGTCAGTAGCTGCTTGCACTGAAATAAAACAGAGAATGGGTTTTCAATTAGCAGCCCTTGATCAATGAAAGAATGACCTGGGAAAACAAATATGTAGATTGTTTTAGATCTCAAAAAACTATGCAAAACAACAACAACAAAAAAACCACGATACTATTTTGGTTGTGGTGGGGTAGCAAAAAAAGAAGTTCTACCAATATATTCAGTATGTCATAATCAGAACTACCATCATTCTTGAGCTTTGAGTTGCAAGCCAAAGGCATTTAAGTACTAATTCCAATGACAAATTGTCAACAATAACCTTAGAATTCTCTAAAAAGATATAAACTTAGCATTACATTTTGACTGTGCCTTTACAGTGTCTTTCCCATTCACTAGGCCCCTCTCCCTTTGTCTCTTGCACACTACTGCTCTCTTGCAGACATTACTGGAATGCTTCAGCAACTTTCTACTATTCTTCTTGCCTCTGCTCTCGTCTTCAAATTCATCCTGGCTGCCACTGCCAGATTCAAACTTCTCCAGATTGTTTTCATTGAGTTGTTTTCCTTTCTAATGGACCAAAACTGTTAATAATAATTACTATGGTTATTTATTAGTACTATGGTGCCAAGACCTGTACTTTCCATGTATTATTCCTTTTAATCCCACTTTTCTATTTAGAAGAGGATCACTGTCACACTTTACAGAGTATTGGCATTTGTAAAAAACAGGGGTAAAGAGGTAGATGCCACTCAAGGAGGTAATATGACTAACTAGTGACCCAGCACGTGAAATCGTGTGAGACCCGGGACCCCCCCGAGTCCCAGCGTGGGGTGGGACCCAGAGTCAAGTCCCCACCCACCTGCGCACACCTTGCTGCACACGCAGCCCCGCCCACCTGTGCGCAGCGAGGCCTCCTGGTGACTGGTCTTTGGTTGTTACAGCTTTATGACCACTGGGTTTTTATTATATAGATAAATACAAAAAGTAGGATTAAAATCAGATCTCTGACTCTAAAGACTTGACTCTTATCCTCAACACTCCATTCCTCTTATAATTTCATCGATGAAGCTGGTTTTAATCCATCAGTTATTTAAACCTTTTCATTTACTGGATCCATTGTATTTACAAAGATAAATGTCATCACTTACTTCACTGTTTAGTTTGCAGGCTAAGAGTCAGACTTTGTTAAATCTAGAGCTGAGCACTTATTAATTGTCTCACTGATCTTTGGCATGTTTGTTTACTTATTCTTTCATTCATTTGCCAAATATTTATTGTCAGGTGCTGTTATTGCTACTGTTGCTAATTTTGTAGCATCTTAGTTCTCCATTTGTAAAACAACAAAGAGGACTTCAGAATTGATACAAGAATTAAATAAGATAGCACATATTTAAATACTAATAAAAGTCACTTAGCGTAGTTCTTCACACATAGTAAGCAGAGTAATAGACCAGTACATAATATTCTATTTAAAATACTTCTGACTGCTGTTATTTACTTCTTACCCAAGTAAATACATTTTCATTTGTCTCTATAAGGCATGTGTAGAAGTAATGGCATGTGTAATACTGACAGATGTAAGCAGTCAAGAAATGCTACTGTTCTATTATTAGAACTATTATTCTATTTACTATACTATCCCTACTGAAAGTGCTTTCCTTATTCCTTTCCTATAATTAAAATGTTTTACTTGTTTCAAAAGCTCAGTTCAAGGTTTACTGCCTTCATAAAATCCCCCGGATTAATCCTTTCCCTATAAGAATTTCCCCTTATTTGGTATGTAACACCCTACCACTTTAGCTTGCATTTGCTTAAAGAGAGGTTTACCTAGCTGTTTTACAATTATGCCTTCCTATCTCACCTCAATCTGGCCCCAACTAGGTCACAAGTTCCACAACAGGGCAGGGACTGTGATTCTCTTTCAGAAGAATTTTAGGACCCACCCTGTGAAAATATGGTTAAGAGGAGGATTCTGCTTTTAAAAGTCAGGTTTTCATCAGTAACCATTCGCTTTATAGTTATATCAAAGATAGTATTTTAGTACTGAAAATTAGGTTCCCTATCATTCATTGTTTGTTCTAACAGAAAAGATGAAAACAAACCAAAATAGGTGCTGATTAGATCTGCCTTCTTTCTGTGCTATACTAGTATTAATATTACATCATCTTTCCTGAGCAGTGGTTTTTATAATTTCCTGGTTTTTTATTTTTTTGGAGGGGGGGTGATGGAAGGAAGGCTATAAACATAACTTAAAAATATCCATTTTGTGGTCTTTGTTTCATTATTTTCAGGTCTTTCTTGGTTTAATTTGACAAGAGTTATAGGACTATGACATTTATTTTGTCATTTATTATATCCTTTAAAATTTAATTAGAACAGATCTGACAAAGTCATACTTTTGTTCCTTACCAGGATTGTCTTGGTGCTTAGACAAAATATATATTTCTAGAAAATTCCTTTGAAGTAATTTACTTTTTAATTCTTTAGCCACACAATAAAAAAGGTTTACTTTCTGAGTATAATAAAATCTGCTTTTCTAAAGTCTAGGAAAGTCACCTGACTACAGCAAACATTCCCTTTCTTCACAATTAGAGACTCAAAGAGGAAAAGGTCCATTTATCCAAACCTTCCTATCACTTCCACAGGACTTACTGGTCAATAGGAAGCAGTTGCCCCTGTTGTCTCAGTGTTTTAGGAAACTATACTGACTTTAAAAAGTCAAGAATTGATCAAATTATTTTCTCTCAACTGAAAGATTATTCAAGGAAATTAGTATAACATACAGTAATTGTGCTGCATATAGTAGTTAATGTCCCAACTGTCTTCACATAAAAGAAACAAATTCATCCTGTCATTGTAGGTATGTGTAAACCTCAAATACATACATAAGAAAATAGTTTTGGTTTGGTATTAGGAGCAGATGTTGGCTGAATTCTCATTCATTCATTTATTTCAATAAACAAATAATTAGTGGCTACAATGTGCCAGCCACTGCTATTCTAGGTGCCAGGGATACTGCAGAAAACAGAGTCCCTGAGCTCATGAAACTTATTTTAGTTGGGGAGACAGAGCATATAGATAAATAGTTAGCATATCAGGAAATGATGGAGAAAAACAAAGCAAGGTAGGGAGGCCAGAGAATGCCAAAGTGAGGGGAGATGAATGTTAGAGTGGCTGAGTTAGGTCTCACTGTTGACATCTGAGCAGAGACAAATGGGAAATGAGAATGTACAGAAATCTGAGAAAAGAGTATTCCAGAGGGAGTAGCAAGTGCAAAGGCCCTGAGGTGGGAGTGTGCTTGGCACATTAGAGGAAGAATAAGGTAGCCAGAGTAGCTAGAACAAAGCAAGCGGCGGGGGTTGGGGGGGGGGGGCGTTGAAAATAAGAGTCACTGAGCCAGAAGAATTTGTTAATAAAATATACATGAGGGGAGAAAGAATGAATGAAAAAGGGGAAGAGAAAAGAATAGAGGGAGGGAGGGAAGGAGTGGAGATGGAGAGGAAAAAAGGAAGAGAAGAGAAAGGGAGGAGAAGGGAGGGAAAGGGAAGAGAGAAGGGATGAATAAAGGAGGGAAGAAGGGAGGTGAAGAAGATGAAGTGGGGGAAAGAGAGCACTCCAGAGAAAGAGATGAAGAAGGGAGAGAAAGATAGGAGTTCAGATTTTTCAGCCTGAGCATCTAGGGAATGGTAATGTCATTCATGAAATGGTATAAAATGAGGTAAAAGCAGAACTGAGGAAAGAATTCAAGTCTGGTTCTGGATATGTTATACTGAGATGCTTATTAGACATCTAAGTAGACTAAGCAGTTGGATGTAAAAAGTCTAGCAATCCAGAGAGGAGCCTAGGGTTAAAACATGAATGTAGAATTGATGAATGGCACACAGATAATATTCAAAACTGTGGTTCTACATGAGACCACCAAGCAAGGTAGTAGAGACAGAAAAGATATCCCAGACCCAAGCCTTAGGACACAACGATGTTAAAAGTCAAGAAAAAGGTGTGAACTAACAAAGTAGAATGGAAGGAGGCGCCTGTGTTGTAGGAAAAAATCCAAGAGAAAATGATGTCTCAGAAGAAAAGGTGGACTTTGCTTATTACCTTCTCAAAGATTCACAAAAGCAATATTCTGAAGTTGAAAGAACTTGAGCTTTAGAGCAGAACTAGGTCTGCATGGTAATTCCTCTGATTATTATTGGAGAACCATGGATATTAAACCACTATAAATTTCAGTTTCTATAAAGTAGGGAGGATAATAAATACTTATTTTACAGAGTTATGATAGTTTATGAAGAAACTACAGGTAAAAATTCTAACTAATAAAGTGCTATAAAAGTAGTATTTTAAATCATGAGTTCTTAATAATTTCTAGGTACAGAGGCAGAGTGTAGCAAAAACAGAGAAGGTTAGTCCCTTAAATACCTCATAAAATACATAAAAAACTATAAAAGAGTAGGAGGGGAGGGGGGAAATCTCCATCCTTTACTGAAAAAGGAAATATTATAATTGCATACTATAAACTTTGAAAAGTGGTGGCCAAGAATAGGAACACAGATTCTAATAAAGAACTGAGACTCCTAAACTCACCATAACTATTCCTCCCCCAAAAGTCAGAGAAAGAAAACGAGTAGACAAAACTCTTAGAACTCTGATATGCTTTCATTTATCATTTATAGAGAAACAGATATGGGTGGGGAAGGGAGAAGGAACATAATATGTGAGAGGCAGATAAGACAGACAAAGTATCCATTCTGAAAGAAAACCTAATAAAATTCTCCACTGGTACTTTGTAATACAAAAAAAACAAACAAACGAACAAAACCCACCTCAATTGAATCTATTAAAAGCGATCAAACATACAGCATGAAATGAAAATGTGACTGTAAAGCTAAGGAAACAAACTGAGAACTATAACAACATCATTACAGATCTAATAAACAAACCAGAAACAGAAAGTTGAATAGTGTACAACTAAATATGCAATTGGCAGCATTATAACTGCAGAACAGAAACAAATACTATGAACCCTACCAAAGCTAAAATTCACAAGTGAGAGGTTGGGGAAGAGATGCAAGAGAAAAGGTTAAGTCTTAACCCCTCCACGTCTCAAGGCATTAACTAATGCAGAAATAATGATGCTAACTTCAGAATGTCTTTTATTACTTTTCTTTGAATGATCTTTTAGCAACTACTACCTTTAATAGTAAAGAAACACATATTTTAATGTATTTATTTCAGCTTTAAGTTTTTGTTCTGTTAAATTCAAATAAAATTTAAAATTAATACTTTAATTTAAAAAGACAATAGTGTGGTGAAGACGGGGGGGGTGGCTGCGGGGGACTGGATGGATGTGGGCAAGGGGGGTGAAAATGAGGGACATCTGCACTAGTGTAAACAATAAAAAATGTATATTAAAAAATTATATGATCCATTCTTATCAGAAGGTCTCTCCCCCCGCCCCCGCCCCCCTGATACTTGCCCATCTGTTCATTCAGCAGTCATCCCACTATCCATCCTTCCATTTGGATATATACAAAGTTGTCTGGAATGATGTTCTCCAAAGTTAAAAAGCAATGGTTATCTTTATGTAGTTATTAAGGTGATTTATTGCTTTCTCCTTTTCCCCCCTAATTTCTTAACTTCTTTTTCTTAGTGCTTTACATTTATCTTTTGTTTAAATAATACAAAAATAGTCACTGCTCTTAAAAAGAGAGAGAGGCAGGAAGAGAGAGAAAGTTTATTTTACTATGGCTGTATTAGTTAAGTTGAATCAGGAATAACCTAGAGGCTTTCTGTCCTTACTCTCTAAAATCAAGGACAAGAATTCTAGATAACAAACTTGGTGAAGTGTATTAAATAACTGAGTCAAACACAGACACTACTAGTATGTTCAGGATGAGAAAATAGTAAAGGCTGCATCTTGATGACAAGTTACTTTATGGGTTGTTTTTATGTATCTTCTTAGAGCAGCAATTTTCAACTGGAGTGCTGCAAGAATTTTTAAAACATGCAATACCTGACTAGTCAGGGGTACTGACCTCTTTTCCCTTAGATCGCCAAATTATTCACAGCTGTCTGGTATGAATGAATCAAAATTATACCTATTTCTTTTGTCAAATATATTTTTTGGTGTGCCACAGAATTTTAGTAATTGGTTTATGTGTGCTATAAGATGAAAAAGGTTGAAAATTTCTGTCCTAGAGTTCTTTTTTTTTAATTAAAACTTTATTGTTCAGATTATTACAGTTGTTCCTCTTTTTTCCCCTCCACCCGGTTCCCACCCCACCCTCTGCCCTTACCTCCCCCACTGTCCTCATCCATAGGTGTACGATTTTTGTCCAGTCTCTTCCTGCACCCCCCACACCCCTTTCCCCCTAAGAATTGTCAGTCCACTCCCTTTCTATGCCCCTGATTCTATTATATTCACCAGTTTATTCTGTTCATCAGATTTTTTATTCACTTGATTTTTAGATTTCATTTTGTTGATTAGATATGTACTTGTTGTTCATAATTTTTATCTCTTCTCCTGGCACCCCTATAATTCGGATGTTGGTTTGCTTGAAGTTGTCCCAGAGGCTCCTTACACTATCCTCATATTCTTGGATTCTTTTTGCTTTTTGCTTTTCCAGTTGGGTGTTTTTTTACTTCTTGGTATTTCAAATCTTTGACTTGATTCTTGTGATCCTCTAGTCTGCTGTTGGATCTCTGCATAACATTCTCTACTTCAGTCAGTGTATGCTTAATTTCTATTTGGTCCTTTTTCATATCCTCAAGGGTCACACTAGATTTATTGAGGGTCTCACTAAATTTATCAGCAGTTTCTAGAAAACTCTTGAAAAACCTTACAACCGTGGTTTTGAACACTATATCCAGTAGCTTGCCCTCCTCCATTTCTGTCATTTGTGACCATCTCTTTGTCTCCGCATTTTGGCTGCTGTGTTGATAGAGTGGCTTTCTGTGCTAGGTGTCCTATAGGGCCCAGTGGTTCAGCCTCCCCAATTACCTGAGGTGGACACTCTTGGTGCACCCCTCCGTGGGCTGCGTGCACAGTCTTGCCATAGTCAAGCCTTGATTGTAGTTGGTATCACCGGGAGGAATCGACCTCCAGGCCAATTGGCTGTGAGAATCAGCTGTGTCTATGGTGGGAGAACTTCTGTGCTGGAGACACCCTTCTGGGGCAAGACATGCTTCAGTGGGGATTTGGTGCTCACTGAGTCTGCCCCTGAGTGTGTCCCTTATGGATCTGAAGAGTTGTAATCTGGATGATCCCACTCTGACCACTGGGTACACTGACTCTTGGATATCTAAGGAGGTGCTAATTTAGCCTCTGCCTGAGGCTACCCAGCAAGAGCCACAGAGAGATCAGCAGATTCCTCTTCTTTGTTTGGGATTTGGAGGTGCCCAGATGAGGCCCAGCTGTGAAGCAATGCAAGCTGCCATGGGGCCCCGGGCCTTCTTTTGGATGTTCTGGGTCTCTCTGACCCAGCTGCAGTTTGTTAGGTAATCTTAGATTGCAAAGGGCCAGGTCATCCATATGCAAAAGCCTCTGCGCACAGTTTGTGTGGGGCGGGGTGTCAGGTAATCAACTGGGCGGATCAAGCAGCTATGGCAGATCCTCAGTCCTGCATCAAGAGGCCCCGGATCTCAGTGTCCTGCGGTAATTGCCGCAAGCACCTCTGAGAGAAAGCCGCCCTCGAACGCCCAATGCCAGACAGTCCAGCTTCTCCCCGTATGAGCCTGGGTCCCCAAAGACTAGCCTGGAACTGGAGTTCAGAGCAGGAGCTTGTGTCTCCCTCCTGATTGAAAAAGACAATCTCATCCTCAGTTGCCAGCCCTTTCCACGTGCGCCTCCGCACCTCCTCTGAGTCTCAGTGTGCTTTTCTCTTCCCTTCTAGTTGTAGAATTTCCACTCAGCCAGCCTTCCTGTGGTTCTGGATGATGTCCATTTTGTCTTTTATTTGTATTTTTGAAGTGGTTGTGCGAGGCAGCAATTTCAGGTGTTTACCTATGCCGCCATCTTGGTTTCTCTCCTGTCCTAGAGTTCTTGTTTATTTTTGTGGTGTTAAGGATCCACAGGAGAATGTTAGTTTTAAAGGCTCTGCTCACACAAACACACTTTGCAAGATAGGTGGCACTACACAGTCAAAAGCAGAAACAATTATGAGCTGCAGATTCTGTAACAGGTCTCATTCAAATAATTCGAGATGTCCCCACTTTACTGTTGCACAGCTATTTAGTTTTGTGCATCATGTTAGACCACCATCCACACCAGTATAGTTCTGAGATAAAGCTGATGGCACTGCCGGCACAGCTCTCAAACATGCATAGAAGAGACCAACGGGGCAGTTCTAACAGGCACAGAACAAAACTCAACTCATCACTAGTCTTGTAAAGTATAACTTAGATCAGAATATATTCCATATATAATAAATTCACTTGCATGATCTTGCACAACTCTCTGATCAGTTAGTAGTGAAAATAAACAAGCCAGCACTATGACTTAAAATGTCAAGTTTTTAAACATGAAATTCCCCAAGAACAACAGCTGGGCCCAGGTGAATTTTTAAACTACATCAGCTTAAAAAGCAGGTAATTATCTCCATTATACCTGTGCTGTTCAGGATAATTACTACATGAAAATACTTATATTGGAGCCTACTGAGTTCCAAAAATCATTGACTAGTTTCTAAAGTTAACAATGAGACCCAAAGCAGTCTATATATGTCAAAACCTTAATTATTAACTTTGCATTTTGTGTGTTTTAATTCTTCCTTTTAGGAGAATACATTTAAATTTTGGATAATACTTTTTTAATGCACTGTGAAGACTCTACTTTAAAATATATATATGTATATATGTATATTATATATATATATGTATATTTTAGAGAGGAAGGGAGAGGGAGAGAAAGATAGAAACATCAATGATGAGAATCATTGACTGGCTGCCTCCGGCAGGCCCCCTACTGACCGGGAATTGAACCGTGACCTCCTGGTTCATAGGTCGATGCTCAACCACTGAGCCACATCAACTAGGCTGAAGACTCTACTTTTAAGAGGCCAGTCCTCACATCAGAAATAACTTTAGCCCAAGAATGAAGCAAGTCAAATAACTGTTTATAGATTTTTACCAAGTTTTACCTAATTTATTTTTATATTCTCAAAATGTAGAAAAGGCAAGTTACAGGCAGAGTTCAAATGCATACATAAGCATTCTTATTAATAATAATTTTAGTTTTATTTTTAGCATAATGTCTAGAATGTTTGTCAAGGTTAAGGAAGTGACAGTGTAAACAAACAAGGGCAAGTTTGTAGTAAAATGCAAAAGTCTGAGGTTAATTTTAGACTTCTTGTTGCTCCCCTCAAAGAAACCAAACGTGACCTTAGGGGATTTTTCCTCTCCAATCTCCTTTTAACATCAGAGTACACAAGCCTAACTTGGACTTGCACATAAAGACTTAACTCAATTACTAGCCAAGGTCTCTTAGCTGCTTTCCTTCACTGGCCAGTTTTCTCTCCCTCCTCCCTGCCTGAAAGACATTTTATTTGGCACTTCAGTAATCCATCATTACTTACCAGCATTATCCTTGGACAAGCTGAATAGTGTCAATATAGATGCAAGGAGCAGCCTTATATTTCTGATATACTTCTAATATTAAAATCAATTATTAATAAAACTCCTTTTATGCTATGATTTGACATGTTTAATAAATGTTCTTTTGATTAACTATGTCTTCAAAGTAAAATATTTTGCTTAATGAAAATAATAAAATACTAATATTATAACAGGATTATTTTTTTAAGTTAAAAAACACACTCTAATATCCTATTTGAAAACATCTTATTTCAGATCCTAAATCTTGGTTATCAAACTTTTTCTAATGGATACATTTTTTAAGGTAAAAAATGTTTCAATTTTCTCACATCCTAAAAGGATAAATAATCTTGTGCACTGCAGACGCACACATCTCACTTTGGAGATTAAGGCTCACAACATCAATGGCAATACACATTAGTCACTAGATAAGCATTTCCTCTGAGATAGGCCATCTATCTCTATCTTCTCTAACTTCCACCAAATACCCAAAAAGATACTTTTTGGCATAGATGTGAAATAAAGCAACATAAGAAAATAGCTGGCTTACATCTCTGGAGAACTTGGTTTAAGTTGTCTTGCATTGTTTCTCTACATTTGGGAAGAGTATGTTCATTTGTTTCATGGATCATATTCTTCAAATTCTCAAGAACTCGCATTTCTCGAAGACCACGTTTTTCCTATCAAAAGAAAATAAGTGACTAGTACATATTGTGTTTAAATCTTAGTAATTACTTTCTGGGATTTCCACCCAGGTTTTGGTTGTTATGTTATTACTTATTACTAAAATTTACAAGGCCTTCTTCTAATTATTTGGCAATAAATGAGATGACACACAATCTGGAGACATTTTTTTATTATTATGAAATGCTTCAAAAGTTGAAAAGTTGCAATATGAGTAATAACTTTTATAGCAATATTTTAAAATGGACATGAGAGCCCGGCTTGCGTGGCTCAGTGGTTGAGCATCAATCTATGAACCAGGAGGTCACGGTTTGGTTCCAGGTCAGGGCACATGCCTGAGTTGTGGGCTTGATCCCCAGTGTGGGTTGTTCAGGAGACAGCCGATTAATGATTCTCTCTCATCATTGAAGTTTCTATCTTTTTCTCCCTCTCTGAAATAAATATATATTTTTTTTAAATGGGCATGAGAAATAAAGAACAAAAAATGAGGCCTAAATTATGACATATTTCATTCTGTACAGCAAAAAAATATATTAGATGCCCTTGATTTGATTTTAAATTTTTTTTCATTCTTACCATCTTATTTATACTCTCTATTTTTTATCTGATTCCATTTTTCTCAAGTAAAAGTATGAAGTAAAGGTAATATGAGGATACTTCCCTGTGCAGAAAAGAGCTAACACTGAAGGCCTAAGATTACTATCCTTAGAAAGGTCTGCTTGCAAGATTGGCCTTTGGCTGTGGGCTGGGAACTTGACCAGTAAATAGTTCCTTTCACTGGTATAAAACTTTCTATAAATGATAAAACACCACTTTCCTTCCGGGAGTCTGGAATTTGATACACACTAGGCAGAGATTGCCTACCTGACCAGTCCCCAGTAAAAACCCTGGACTCCTAGGCTAAAGCAAGTTTTCCTGATGGATAACATTCCACACGTGTTGTCACAGCTCACTGCTAAGGAATGAAGAACATATCGTGTGATCCCTAGCACTCTTGGAAGCTTCTGCCTAGTTTCACCCAGACTCCTCCCCGTGCACTTGTTCACTTTGATGACTTTGCTCTGTATTCCTTTGCCATAATAACACTGAGCCCCCAGAACAACCATATGCTATGTCCTTGAGTTCTAGTGAGTCACTGCACTGTGGGGAGCGGGGAGGGTCTTAATATTCCCCACTTGAGGGTGGGCTAGACTTAGTGACTTGCTTCTAAAGAACAGAGCAGGGAAAGGGAAAAATAGTAACTTGACAGTGGAAACAATGACAGTTGATATCATTAGTGATGTCATGGTGATAGCATCCCCTGATGCAATGTGATGACAAGAGCTATTTACTTCTGTGGTACTCTTCCCAAAATTCACAACCCTAGTCTAATCTTAAAAAAAACAATCAGACAAACCCAGATTGGGGGACATTTTACAGGATACTGGCCAGTACTCAAGACTATCAAGATTATGAAAAACAGGGAAAGACTAACTGTCACAAACCAAAGAAGACTAGAGAGACACGACAATTAAATGCTAATGTGGTACCCTGAATTAGATCCTGGACAGAAAGAGGACTGTAATGGAAAAACTGGTGAAATCCAGTCTGGTGTTTAGTTAGTAGTAACGTACCAATGTCGGTTTCTTAGGTTTTACCAATGTAGCATGGTAGTATAAGACATTAATAGAGAGAAAATGAGGAAAGGGTAAACAAGAACTCTCTGTACTACTATCTTAACAATTTTACTCTAAATCTAAAATCAATACAAAATAAACATTTATTTTAAAAAAGAAAGGTGGTAAACTTGATCATAAGGAAATAAAAAGTTAGTTATGTTACCGGGTTTTTGTTTTGTTTTAAGTCATTATTATGGAGCAGCTGTGGTCAGATTTTTATTCTTAATTTTCCCATAGTAAAAAATTTAAAATTTATACAAAAGTTGGGAAAATAAAACAATGAATCCTCATATTCCTATCAACAAGCTTCAAAAATTCTCAACTCATGGCTGCATTGGTTCCTTCTATAGCACTCCATACATCTCCCTACTCAATCCTGTATTCTTTTGAAGCAGATCCCAGACAATGTATCATTTCAACTATAAATATGTCAACATCTACCTTTAAAAGACAAAAACTCCTCTTAAAAAACAGATACAATAAGACCACCTCTCTCACACTCAACAAATCTTTAATATTATTAAAAATCAAGGTAGTGCCCAGCCGGCATGGCTCAGTGGTTGAGCATTGACCTATGAATCAGGAGGTCATGTTTGATTCTCGGTTGGGGGCTCAATCCCCAGTAGGGGATGTGCAGGAGGCAACTGATCAATGATTCTCTCTCACCATTGATGTTTCTCTCTCTCTCCCTCCCTTTCTATGTGAAATCAATAAAAATATACTTTTTAAAAACCACACAAATCAAGGTAGCGTTCCCTCAATTAACCCATAAATGTTCTTTTTATCCTCCAGTTTAAAACAAAATTGAAGATTCTTACATTGCAATTGGTTAATGTTTCTTAAATCTTCTTTAACCTATAGATTTGTCCTCCATCATTTTTTTTCCCTTTGCAATTTGTTGGGGAAAAAAGTGAGTCATTTATTCTGCAGTTTCCCACAGTCTGTTTTTCTGCTGAATGAATCCCCATGGTGTAATTGAACATGTTCCTTTGTCTCTTCTCTTTCCTGTAAATTAGTAGTTAGAACTAGAGGCTTGATCAGATTCAGGGTTTTATATTTTGTTTATAATGAACATTTCAGAGGTTGGTTGTGTACTTTCGAGAGGACATTGCTAGCATTCTGTCTTCATTTTTCCGCAGGAATACCTCCAAAATGAAAAATTTCCCCTCACCGACTATTTGGCTACTCTGAAGATTGCTCATTATATGAAAGGCAAAATAAAACACCTGATCATTTCCCTAAAACAATTATTTTGGTTCCCTAGTATTCTGTAAAGGTTTTTGTTTGTTTTTACATATTCCTGTAACTCAAAAATTTAAAAATGAATTTTTTCATCCATTACAGTATTTCTCCTTATTGGTGGTTAAATTGTCCTTTGTCCAGTGGGAGTCTATTCAAGTTGGTTCTGGAATGCTTTAGACCAGGGGTAGGGAACCTTTTTTCTGCCAAAGGCTATTTGGATATTTATAACATCATTTGCGGGCCATACAAAATTATCAACTTAAAAATTAGCCTGCTATATTTGATCAAACATTTAATTAACTCACCCTTAGTGCCTTGGCAGGGCTGGACCAAATGATTTCATGGGCCTTATGCAGCCCATGGGCTGGACGTGCCCCACCCCTGCTTTAGACATAACTTGAATGTTTTTTAGTAGTTTCTTTACTTCTGGTATGGCCTGATGCTCCAGGCTCATCTGTACATTTCCTGACTCAGACTTGGAATCAGTAGGTCTCTAAATACCACTAGTATTTACAAATAGTATTTGGAGACTGAGCACTAGTGGTGTTCACTCTACTGGCTTGGTCATTATTTCTAGAACTTTCAGTGGACAAGGCTAGGAGATAACTATTTTTTAAAAAGAAAGGAAACTTTTTAAGTTCTCACTCATTAGTCAAACTTAAATTCAGGACTACAGGGTTTTTAATTACTCTCCTCTGCCTCATCTCTTTCCAGTTCTCAAGTCACCAATATAATTACTCATTTGCTTTATTACCAATTTAAACAAATAATACTAATACTAGCATCAACAAAATGATTACTGAAAACAGTTTTTTTGTTTTGGGGTTATTTTTGTTGTTGTTGTGAAGGGAGATTCCTCTAGGAATGTAGTCAAATTACTGTGTTTTAAAGTTACTTAGGATAATTTCTCTCTGCATGGCAATACCAAAATCTACAAACATAGGTTTGCTTTTTTACATTTTTTAGTTGATATGGAGAGAATTACTCATTAAAATTTAACTTTCTTTTAATTATGTAAAATATTTACATGGCTCCAAAATTCTCTCTCTCTCTCTTCAAAAAAGTCTAGCTTCTATCCCTATCCTTTACATCCTATTCCCTCTATCACTCTCTCTTTAGGTAATTCTTTAAATTTTTTTATTCCACCATTGTTTTAAGTATAAGGATATATATCCACACACATCCATCAACATATATGTGTACATATACACACATGCATATATAAAATGTATATAAACATGTATGTGTACATATGTATATTTTTAATTCTTTTCTTCCTAAAAAGAATAACAGAATTTTCTTATCTCACTTTATGAGTCATTCATAAACACACACATAATATATATAATCTTTATGTGGTCTATTTGTTCTAGTGTTTAGAAAAGCTGGCATTTTTGTTCTCATGATTTTGTTTATACAAAAGAATGGTATCTCAATTCAAATAGAAAGGCATCAATGAACAGAGAGGGGAACTCTTCAGCTCCATTCAGAGTATAAGTCTTATCCTGGGGTCCACGGTTGGGATTGGGGTTCTAGAACCCCCTTGAAATTGCACTCAAATTGAATGTACATGTCCTCTTTCTATTTTTCTTGGAGGGAAAATTCTCCAAGGAGTCCATGACCTCCTAAAGTTAAGAACCACTTTATTTAAAAAGTTATTGAAAGAGTTATTTCTGGTAGCAGGCAACTTAGCAGTCACACATTGTAGCAAGGGAATTTGTAGTGTCACCTCTCTAATAGCCTGTTAATGATAATAATTAAATGATACAACAAATAGACCCAATGATAATGTTACATGAAACAGGGTGTCAGAAATAGTCTCTGCCCTTAAACTTACCATCTGGTAGATGCTTTTTTATACTGATTCTACTGACACCTATTACAAAAGGAAAACTATAACATCATCTTATTTATATATTCATTTTATTTCTGGGGCAAAAATTCTCAAAACAAAGCTCAGCATCTGGTTTCCAATGTAAAATACCCTGAAATTTTTCATATAGTTTATTTTTCTTAGATTGAAAGTAATAGCAAGTGCTCACATAATGCTTCAAACAGTGCCTGGCAACTAAGCTCTTTAAAATGTTTATAATCCTATATAATAAAAGCCTAAGTGTCCGGTCGTCTGTTCAAGCAATCAAAGTGTAATGTGCTAATGATATGCTAAGGCCACTCAACCGCTCACTATGATGTGCACTGACCACCAGGGGGCAGACGCTCCAAATGGTAAGTCAGCTTGCTGCTGGGGTCCGGCCGATCGGGACTGAGCACCCTGGAGCCCCCTCCCACCCCCACAGCAGCACTAAGGCATCCCCCGAGGGCTCCTGGGCTGTGAGAGGGTGCAGGCAGGGCTGAGGGGAACCCCCTCCCCCCCACCAAGTGCACGAATTTCATGCACTAGGCCTCTAGTTACTAATAATACTAGAGGCCTGGCGCACGGATTTGTGCACTGGTGGGGTTCCTTGGTGTGGCCTGCGGGGATCGGGCTGAAATGGGCATCCAACATCCCCTGAGGGATGTAGTAGTGCGAGAAGTGACAGGTGGCCGGGGAGGAGCCACTCCTGCTCATCCGGCCCCACTCATCCCAGTCAGCTGAGCATCTGCCTCCATCTTCCACCACTGCCCCTCACAGCTCCTGGTCTGCCACACCCAGCTATGGAGAAGTGGGTCCCTAGGGCAGAGCTCCCATGGCCTCACTTGGGGTGCAGACTGAGGCTCGGAGAAGTGAGGGGCTCCCAGGGCGGAGTGGGGAGTCATGGCAGCTGCACGGCGAGACCGCCTACTTTGTGCACCCTCCTGCAAGTCCTGGGGTGGCTCTGGTCTGATAGGAGGAGGCAGGTGCTAAGGACGGAGTTTGTGGTCTTTTTTTTCCCTCCCTCCATCCCTCAGTCCCAGCTGCCTGGGGAGGACATGGCCGGAGGGGTTGACAGGGGTCAGGGGTGCCGCACCTCTAGAGTGGTGCCTGGGGAGTGGCGGAATTTGGGCTGATGACGGAGCCTCCCAATGCGAACTGCAGCTCAGCCCCACCTGCTTGCAATCTTTCATAGATTTAATCGCCTATATCTCTTTTCATCTGTCCAAGTTGACTGCCCCCTGGTGGTCAGTGCACTTCATAGTGACCGATCCATCATTCGGTCGCTTAGGCCTTTATATATATAAATTAGTACAGTTACTATAATATATATATTAACAATTTAATTTGATAATATTAGAGGAAATGAGAAATAATTTTAAATTTTCTTTCAATTACAAAATGGATTAATCTTCAAGATTCAAAACCATATTGTATACATATATATTTATTACATGGTATATGGGACAGACTTCATACTGATATTTCATAATATGACAGTTACTCTAATAATCTAACTAAATATGAGAGGTTAGGATGTCAAGTGAAATTCTAGTCTGTCCTGCCTTTTAAGGGATTTTCTCTTGATCAATTCAACCCATATTCAAATGCATCAACACAATCCCTCCCAACTCCTATAATAACTATACTTATTTGAAAATATGTTTGCCTCTAATTTTAATCATCCATTTTTTCCCTATCGGGATAGTATCTGTTTTTCTTTCTCAGCTCAAACATAACCCCCTTTATGAAAAATTCCCTCCCAGCTCTTTTGGGAGTTGTTTCCTCCTCGGTGATCTCAAGTACTTTGTGCCTATTTTATCATCATACTTCCACCATTAAGTCTCTTTGTTTATATGTCTTTCTTGTCCCTAGATTGTAAACTTCTGCAGGTAGAGACTGTTTCTGATTTTTACATATCTAGTGTGACAGACAGTCCTGGGTCCATTCTCCTCTCCTTTCTTTCTAGCAACATCGAATATTATTTGGAGTGGCAAATGTACCTATAACAGAGACTGCTAGATGTTTTCCACCTGCCTTTCTTTTGCTACATGAAATGCAGATGTTAGGGTTGGAGCTCCACAGCCACCTTGTAAACATAAGCATAAGAGCAACACCTCAGGGAGATAGAAGGAAAAAAATCAGGAAGAGAGCTGACATTATAGAGCCACCATAACAGCCCTAGGCTCTGGGTAGTGTGAGAGAAAAATAAGCACTTGTTAAAGCTACTATTTTTCAGGTGCCTGTTACTGTTAACTAAATGCATCCCTTACCGATATACCTAGGTATTCAATAACTATTCAATAAAGCATTCAAAGAATAAAGTTTGCTAAAAATAAGAAACTTGTACAGGACTACACACCCCATAGCAAGCACTTCATAAGTATTGACTAAATGGATCTCTCCTCTGTTCTATGTGAGGGAGGCCATGACAGCTCCTTGTGGCTAGAAAGACAAAGGTGCAGAAGATAATGTCTCTACCCACAGACACTATCAAACTGATGCTCACTGAGAGGGCCCCACTGGGATCTCTGTTCAAAATACTCACTGGAATCAAGAGAAGAAAAGATTTGTATAAAGTTGGGAGAAAGAGAGTCAATTGCCCAGAAATACTAGCAAACACAAAAAGAAAGCATAAAATATTATAATAGATCTTCAATACTTTAAGTAATGCTGCCACCATGTGGCACTTATTCCCTTCTTTTAGAAATACAATTTTATAAAGAAAAAGATGATTGTTGCCATGTGCATTACCTTTTTTAAATTATATAAACTATAAACAACTTCAGTTTTAAATACTACTAGCCAGTTTTTCTTAAAGTGAACTACATTTAAATGGTAAAAAAGCAGATAAAACTTCTAGGAAGTACTGACAACTAGCTCTGCTTCACCATTCCTCTCTGAAGACCATATGGACTAATTAGAGGATGTTATTGTCTGAACCAAGATAGAAGAGAACTATAAACAATGCAGATATCTTTTTAACTCTAAAGTCTTTACAGTGTTTTTAGCTTTTCTTTATTAATTTAAGGAAAGTGTTAGGAATATAATATACATAAAGGTAGCAGAGCCTGATATGTAAAGTTTCCATGCTACACTAAACCTCAGGAAGACCAACTGGGGAGGTCACTGGGTGAAAAGATTGGATCAGATACATTTCAAGAAAAGAAAATATATTTAGTTGAAGATAATGGCTCAAACTTAGCTGACAAAATATTTTTGAGCCCTCCAGAGACCATTCTTCAAGGACAATATATGAATGCCTTGTTCCCTAGCCAGTATGGCTCAGTTGGTTGGGTGTCGACCCATGCACTGAAAGGTTGCTGGTTTGATTCCTCAGTCAGGGCACATGCCCGGGTTGCAGGCTCAATCCCTGGTGTAGAGTGTATGAAGGAGGCAGCTGATTGATGTTTTGCTCTCATGTCAATGTTTCTCTTTCTCCTTCTCCCTCTCCCTTCCTCTCTCTCTCTAAAATTCAATAAAAATATTTTAAAAAGAGAAAAAGAATGACTTGCTTCATGAAGGATGGGTCTGTGTCTGTCTTATTTTCCAATATAGTATTAGTTTCTGACATTCTGTCTCACACAAAATAAGGGCTTTAAAACATTTCTATAGCCTTGTATCTATCATACCCAGGGTGAAATTTTATTTTTTAGTAAACAAATTCCTCAGGTAATGCTTATGTCACTTGCTTAGCAAATCCCTATTTTCCCTAAGACATCAAACATTGAACCCAAATTCATAAAAATTATTATAAATTCTGAATTAATACATGTTTATTTGATTGTACTTGCTACCATTTTCTCTTAATAAGTTACCAACATTTGTCTAATACCTATATACCAGGGATTTTTAAAAATGATGTTCCATTTAATCCTCACAAAACTTCTGCAGTATACATTATTGTTCCCATTTTTTAAATAAGGAAACTAAGCCTCAGTAAAGCAACTAATCATAACTAGTAAGAAGAGTGCCAGGACTTGGACTCAGATATGTCAAGCTCCAAAGCCCATGTTTTTTCTACTCTTTAAAAAAAAATTATCTTTATTGTTGAAGTATTACCTATGTCCCCTTTTCTTTCCCCATTGATCCCTCCACCTCACATCTACACCCTCCTCCCCAGACTTAACCACACCATTGTCTGTGTCCATGGGTTATGCATATATACATATAAGTTCTTTGGTTAATCTCTCCCTACCCACCTTCCCTCTGAGATTCATCAGTCTGTTCTATGCTTCTATGTCACTGGATCTATTTTGTTGATCGGTTTGTTTTGTTCATTAAATTCCACATGAATGAGAGATCATGTGATACTTTCTTTCTCTGACTGGATTATCTTGCTTAGCATAATATTCTCCAGGTCTCTCTATGCTGTTTCAAAGTGTAAGAGATCCATCTTTTTAATAGCTACAAAGTATTCTAAGGTGTACATGTACCACAGCTTTTTTATCTACTCATCTACTGATGAGCACTTGGGCTGTTTCCACATCTTAGCTATGTTAAGCTCCAAGGCCCATGTTTTTTCTACTCTTTAACACAGCTTCTTCTCCAAAAAGATCTTAGAGGGCTTAACAACGCAGAGTGTAGATACAGCTGTTCCTTGGTATAGTGAAGGACTGGTTCCAGGAACCCCTGCAGATACCAAAATCCAAGAACGCTCAAGTCCCTTCCATGAAATGGCATAGTATTTGCATACAACCTAATAACCTAAGCACATCCTCCCAAATACTTTATACCAGTGATTCCCAAAGTGGGCGCTACCGCCCCCTGGTGGGCGCTGCAGCGATCCAGGGGGGTGGTGATGGCCACAGGTGCATTTGTTTTAACTTTTTTTGTATTACCTTTCTATTCTGAGTTCAATAAATAGTTTCATAATTTCAAACTTCAATGTTTCTAATTTACACCTTTCTTTACTATATTTTACGAAAAAGGTAGAAACATTAATACATATATCTTTCTGTTTAATTGCTATTAAAATTTAGGTAGGCCAAATAAGTTTGGGAACCACTGCTTTATACCATCTCTAGATTACTTATAATAAATACATAACACAATGTAAGTGCTTTATAAATAGTTGTTATACTGCATTGTTTAGGGAATAATGACAATAAAAAAAGTCTGTACATATTCAATACAGACACAACCACCATAGGCCTAACTATATAATACACACCAACAACTTAACTTTTTTCCTGAATATTTTCAATGTGCAGATGCAGAACCCACGGATACAGAGGACCGACTATAATTCCTCTCCTTTTAGACATGCTCCTGGCAACTATGTTCCATCCTAGTTAAAAGAAGTATTGACTTCAACAGGAAGTAAGCTCTTGAATACAGCATACTCAGCAGCATAAATGTAACACTTCTTTCGTCTCCATTCAAGACTCATTTCATAGAAAACATCTACATTATTTAAAGTATGACACCTGTATTCTAGGGATAATTCAGCCAGTGAGGGAATTGAATTAGAGAATTCACCATTACGCCAAAACTCTACGCTTCTTTTAGTATAAAGTAGATCTCTCTGGCTGGATAGTTCAGTCAGTTACCGATACACTAAGGTTTCAGGTTTGATCACCAGTTAGGGCACATACAAGAAGCAACCAATGAATGCATAAATAAGTGGAACAACAAATAGATATTTCTCTCTTTCTCTCTCCCTTCCTCTCTCTAAAATCAACAAAAAATATTAAAAATATACATATAAAGTGTATCTTTAAAGGTATATCTAAAATTTTTTAAATAACTATTTAGTATTTAACCATACTGGCAAAAAAGGATGACATATGAAAAAGATGATTTATGATATCACTGAATGTCAAAAACCCAAGTTTTAGTCCAAGTTCTGCTACTTGTTCTTTTGAATCATATTAAGCATCTACAATGCAGCAGGCATTATTTTAGGCATTCTGAATACAACAGAAAATAAAAACAATAGGTCCTTATTTCATCGTGCCTATACTCTAATGAAGGAAGACAGGTAATAAGCAAGTAGATAACAAGAAAACTATCAAATATTTATGAGAGTTTATGGTAGGCAGAATTCTAAGATGGCCCCTGAGACCCCATCCTTAGTGTACACACACCCTCTCTCAGTTATGCACACAAACCCTAGTCTAGGTGCTGCTCTGAAGATAATCTGCAGATATCTTTTAGGTCCCAATCAGTTGACTTTAAAAAAAGGGAAGTTATCCTCAATGGGGCCTGACTTAAATCAGGCGAGTCTTTAAATAGGGGACTGGGACTCCTCTTGGGAAGCACGACAGGGATTCCATGTGATGGAAAATTCCCATTGGACAGCTTTTGAAGGTTGGAAGGGGCCAAGTGGCAAGGAATGTGAGTTGGCTTCTAGTAGCTCAGAGGGCCCCTGGCTGATAGCAAAGCAGGAAACCCTCATTCCACCATAGCAGGAGAAGTGAGTCCTGCCACAATCATGAGGAATAGGAAAGAGAACCCAGAACCCCCAAATAAGAACAAGTCTGGCCAACACCTGGATCACAGCTTTGAGAAACTGAGCAGAGAAACGAAGCAAGGCTTAACTCTCACTAGCTTAGT
>NW_005871564.1:59448-60859 GCF_000147115.1 Myotis lucifugus | reverse complement strand
CTAACGCTTCTGCCTACAGCTGATCACCCCTAACACTCCCTGCAGCCTGATCGACGCCTAACTGCTCCCTGCTGGCCCGATTGCCCCTAACTGCCTCCCTGCAGCCTGGTCACCCCTAACTACCCTCCCTGCAGGCCTGGTTGCCCCCAACTGCCCTCCCCTGCAGGGCTGGTTCCCCCCAACTGCCCTCCCCTGCAGGCCTGGGTCTCCCCCAACTGCTCTCCCCTGCTGGCCTGATCACCCCCAACTGCCCTCCCCTGCTGGCCATCTTGTGGCGGCCATCTTTGACCACATGGGGGTGGCCATCTTGTGTTGGAGTGATGGTCAATTTGCATATCACCTCTTTATTAGATAGGATGATAAGGTAATAATCTCTGGGTAATTTTCTGAGTTTTCTACATTATTGTTATCCTACAACAATAATGATGAAGAGAGCTAACAGCTATGCCTAGGTACCAGACAGTATTCCAAAACACACACATACAGACATGTGCGTGCTTGCACATACACACCCCTTTAATCTTCACAACAACTCTTTGAGGTAGATATATGCAGATTTTGAGTAACAGAGTCTACTGAACTCAGAAATGGTATCTAATGCTGAAGCGCTGTCTCTCAATTGTTATTTCTCTGTACCACAGGCTTTTTGTAGTGATAAATGGTTTATGAAAAGGTTTTCTCCTTTGGCAGGTTTAGACTTCCTGCTTAGTTGGAGTCTCATTTGAAAATAAATCTCAACTTACCCAGAATCACAAAATTGTTTGTGTAACGCCATTTACCATCTATCCAAAAGTAGCTTGAGATGTTAATTTAATGCACAATGAACCAATTATATATGTACAAACCAATCCTATCTAATAAAGAGGTAATGTGCAAATTGACCATCACTCCAACACACAAGATGGCTGGTAGGGGAGGGCAGTTGGGGGGAACCAGGCCTGCAGGGGAGGGCAGTTGGGGAGAACTAGGCCTGCAGGTGAGGGCAGTTGGGAGGAATCAGGCCTGCAGGTGAGGGCAGTTGGGAGGAATCAGGCCTGCAGGGGAGGGCAGTTGGGGGGAACCAGGCCTGCAGGGGAGGGCAGTTGGGGGGAACCAGGCCTGCAGGGGAGGGCAGTTGGGGGGACCAGGCCTGCAGGGGAGGGCAGTTGGGGGGAACCAGGCCTGCAGGGGAGGGCAGTTAGGGGTGACCAGGCCTACAGGAGAGGGCAGTTGGGAGAGACAAGGCCGGCAGGGGAGGGCAGTTAGGGGCAACCAGGCCTGCAGGGAGGGCAGTTGGGAGTGACCAGGGCCTGCAGGGGATGGCAGTTGGGGGCAACCAGGCCTGCAGGGGAGGACAGTTAGGGGCAATCAGGCTGGCAGGGAGGGCAGTGGGAGCGACCAGGCCTGCAGGGAGGGCAGTTAGGGTGACCAG
>NW_005871564.1:20369-58727 GCF_000147115.1 Myotis lucifugus | reverse complement strand
CCCCCTCCCTTGCCCGAATTTTTGGCACCGGGACTCTAGTAGTAATATGAAATAGGATGGCGGGTTGGTGTATTAGTATTGCTGGACATAGCACACAAGGTGGGTTGGCAGATGGTTAAGTCAGAAAAGTAGGGAACAGGTCACAGAATGATGCCTGACTTTATCCTATAGATGACAAACATTATAAAAGGGTTATGTCAGAGCACTCTGGCAAGAAGGTAAAGATAGGATTTTACTGGGTTGATAAAGCAGGCACATAAGTCAGAAGGGTTAGAAATTTATGAGGTAGCATCCAGAAGACATGTTCACTAAATACAGGCCCTAAAGGTAAGAGAATAGCTAAGGATAATTCTCATGTCTTAACTTGAGTGCTCTGGGTGGGTGCTGATGCCCCAACTGAGAAAAAAAATATAAAAAATGGGCCTGGAAAATCTAGACCAATCAGTCTTTAAAACCTTTTTTTCACTATATCTCACTGCATAGATGAAAAAAACTGAGATCAACAGACATTAAATATGCCAGAGTAGGTCACAGAACTTGAGCCCAAGTCACCTACCGCCTAGTCTTGTGCTCCTTACATTAATAGTAATAACTCTTAAAGAGTTTTTACTATTACTATTAAAACTTTGTAGGTTTTATGAACCATGAACAGAAATCAGAAATTTTAAAACTAGAGAATGTCCCTTCCATATATGAAAGTCACTAATAATTAGGGCAGTATTTTTACAAAATAAATTTTAAATACTCACTTCAAATTCTTTCACAAAATAACGGGTTTCACCCTGAATAACTGGTCTGTGATCTAACAGCCTTGAATGAATTTCTCCAAGATCTATAAAGACAAAATAAAATCCAAGGTTAATCCATGTTAAGTGGCACAATCTCTAGCTTGTTTTTACTCTTTCTATTTCCCATAAATATATGAAGGTTAAAATCTAGTTTAGACAATGTATTAATAGGAAATCTTATCCACGGCCAGAAAATTGATACAAGTACTTTTGAGAGCAATTTGGCAGTACCTAATAAAGCTGAAGACATGTATACCTAGCAATTTCATGCCTACCTATGTGCTCTAGAAAAACGCTTACCCAAATGAAAGAGACTCTTATAAATGAGTGTGATGTCAAAAGAAAAAAGGAAACAACCTAAACATATTCATGACAAAATACTATACATCAGAAAATGAATGCACTAGAGTTACATTTATGAACATGGATAAATTCTACAAATATAATGTTGTACACAAAAAAGGTCAGTAGGATAAAGCTATTTATATAAACTTTAAAAATATGCAAAATGATACTTCCTTTTGGGATACATACAGAAGAAATAAAACTACAAAGAAATGTATGAGAAGAATAAATACCAAATTCAAGGCAGTGGTTACCTTTAGAGGGAGAAGAATGCAATTTGAGCAACTACAGAGTGGTCCCCCTTTTTAAAAATTTAATCAATAAACTTAATTTTTTTTATAGCAGTTTTGGGCTCGTAGCAAAATTAAGCAGAAATCACAGAGTTCCATTATACCTCTCATCCCCACATACCCACAATCCCCCTTCTATCAACATACCTGCACCACAGTGGTACATTTGTTACAATCAATTAACCTACATTGACACATTATTATCACTCAAAGTAAATAGTTTACATTAGGATTCACTCTTGGTGTTGAAAAATGTATAATGACATGTACTCAACATTGTGGTATATAGAATAGTTTCATGCTCTAAAAAAACCTCTGTGCTCTATTCATCCCACACAGTGGTCTTTTAATGTTTACTTATTAAGATGGTGGGTCAGTGTTCATTATAAGTCTCTGAACTTTTTAATGGGTCTGAAAAAGACATAATTAAAGAAAAAAGTTCTGAATTTTAACTGTTTTGGGTGAGTCATTCTATTCATTCTACTTAGTAACAACTACATAGTTTAAGGAGTAAACCTCAAAATTCCTGGAGGAGTTAAATCTCCAAATAAGAACATGTGCCATTCATATTCACTCATTGGTATCATCTGTTCCTCAAGTTTCTTATTTTTGCAGATATGCAACAGGGTAAATTCAATTCTCTATTTTAATGAGTTTTATTGGGATACATTGTGGGAAGTATGCTAAGTAAAAATATATAAATAAAAGAACTACTTTTGCTTAAATCATTCAATGGTTCATTACCTAAAACAGTTCTCTGGAAAGATACTAGGAATTAATTTTTTTAAAAAAATTCTACTTAGGTTGGGAAACAGAGAAAATCAAGTTAGGCAGATTCCTTTACCTTCAATCTTCTGGGAGTCTATAGCATACAGACATGAATTGTGAATGCCCAAGTGAGGACTATGCTATGCAGAAATTTATGGACCTTATTTGACAATTGAACTTAGTCACATCTCAAATAACCACCAGTGTCCAGGTAAGAGACAAGATTCCAAGCTCCTTAGAAGCCACATAAGGGCCTCCATGGTCTGGCTCCAGCTTCATCTCCTCACCTGTCAGCAATTCTGAGCTACCTGCAGTTTTCCAAACACACCATGCTGCCTCATGCATCCTTGCCACAGTTCATACTATTGTCATCACCTGGAACCATTCCCCAAAACTGCTCAGACATCGAACTTCTTTAAAATTTTCATTAATTCTACCTAGCTTCCTTTAGGTCTCAAGGAATGTCCCTATTGTATGTTCCCAAAGCACAGTGCATATATTTCCATCATATCACTTACTAAAATCCTCTCTCTCCTCCAGCAAGCATCTTCGAGACCAAATTATTTACATGTCCGGAGTGCATAAATGAATTAACATGTATTTTTCTATGTGACTAAGAAGTCATTACTTAACCTTTAGCGAGATGATTCAATTGTTTGGACGTAGATAGTGATCACTTCTAAAACCACGAATTTAAGATAGTAAAGATTTGGGGGGGGGGGTGCAGAGGGAGAAGATTCTGAAACACACATTACTGTAGAAATTAAGCCACTAACTAGTTTTGTTATAACATTACTAGAGGCCCGGTGCATGAAATCCGTGCCCTTGGGGTGGGGGTCCCTCAGCCGGGCCTGAGCTCTCTTGCAATCCGGGAGCCCTCGGGGGGTGTCCAACTGAAGGTTTAGGTCCGCTCCCCACAGGGAACAGGCCTAAGCCAGCAGTCAGACATCCTTAGCACTGCCGTGGAGGCGGGTGAGGCTCCCACCACCGCCACTGCACTTGCCAGCCGTGAGCCGGGCTTCTGGCTGAGCAGCGCTCCCCCTGTGGGAGCACACTGACCACCAGGGGGCAGCTCCTGCATTGAGCGGGATCAGGCTGAAACTGGCTCTCTGACATTCCCCGAGGGGTCCCAGATTGCGAGAGGGCGCAGGCGAGGCCGAGGGACCCCACCAGTGCACAATCGGGGCCTGGGAGGGACGTGGGAGGTTGGCCAGCTGGGGAGGGACCGCGGGAGGGCTCCAGGGTGTGTCCGGCCCATCTTGCTCAGTCCTGATCGGCTGGACCCCAGCAGCAAGCTAACCTACCATTTGTAGCATCTGCCCCCTGGTGGTCAGTGCATGTCACAGTGACTGGTCAACTATCTGCCCCCTGGTGGTCAAGTGCATGTCATAGCAAGTAGTTGAGCGGCCTTAGTATATCATTAGCATATTACACTTTGATTGGTTGAACGGACGACTGGACACTCAGCATATTAGGCTTTAATTATATAGAATAGGATAATAAAACAAGCGCATTATAATAATTCAGAGTTTATTGGAGTCCCAAGGATTACAAATACGTAAAGTCTCTATAAATAATGTAAACAAATATAAGCTACAGATTTTCACACAGCTACATGGGAAGCATCCTTTTGTTGCTTGATATACAAGATAAAAGATATCATCTTCCGTTCTCCAAAAGTTCATACTCTACTGTGAGAGTTAGACAAATAAACCTTCACACATAGGTTAGGATAATCACTTTAGTGGAAGATCAATATGCTATGGAATTATGGAACAAGGAGGAATGTAGTAAATTGCAGATCTCTCATTAAGTAAGTTTTTTACTCTGGTCTTAAATTTGGAGGCCTTCAATGTAATATGTGAAGCTTTGTATGTCCTAAGGAACAATTTACTGCATTGCAATTTTTCCTATTTATACCTTTGGTGTCAACATTTATATGTTATTCTTCCTCACAACTTATCAAATCATCCCCTTTTCCATCCCTCCTTGTCTCACTTGGACTACATCAACAGTTGGTCACACCTCTCTATAACCCACTCCATACAGCGTCAATTCTCATTATTTGCAGTAGTTATGTTTGTAAAGTTGTCATGAATGCTGAACTATAGAATACTGAACTACTGCTCTTAAAAGAAATATGAGATTAGGTTCCTATAAACGTCTTGTCATATTTTTGTTAACCAAAATGCTATTGGTGTCATATAGGTTTGTTTACCAAGATCCTTGTAAAACACACCAGCCTCAGTGTTGAAGATCTGCTCTTCCAATAACACTTTTTCCGGTATAACTCTTAGCAGGTATTTTTAAAGTTCTACAGCCTCCTGATCTGCAGAACCTGCTTCATCGGCAAGTCTAACATTTTTTCACACTGTACCACCTCTGAGAATGCCAGCCAGCACTAGCCCAGAAGGGTTTAACATTTCCCTGACCCTTGGTAACTGAACTATAGATTTCTTTGGCTTTCAACTTTACACAGTGCTGTCCACTACACTTTCTCTATGGGTCATAAACCCACAAATTTAGCTGCTTTTCCATTGCTTCATCACACCACCATAAATGTTACCTTGGCACTTTCTGAAGTGGCCTCACATACAGATTGATGAATTTTCTTCTTTTTGTCTGGATGGCTGATTAACACAGAACTCACAGCAAACAGCACTGCAGCTCATACCTGAAAGAAACTTCTCCAATACATGTATTGTCTCTCTAAGGCACATCACAGCCTTCTTGTGTTTAGGGCCACTTCAGCACTATACTTGGAAACCACTTTAAACAGCAAAACCAACAACAAAAATTACATAAAAGTGAAAAACATGGCACTAAATAGAGCAAAAAGGACATTTGTTTACTGTAAGAGAGCTGAAACAAAAAGCAGTGGTGTGTTGTTCAAACTCAGCTATTAATGTGCACGCAGGGCAGCTAAATTTTTTTCTCTACTCTGCCTATGTGGGAATGACTATGAAAGCACCACCAACATTGATTTTGGAGTTATGAATTTATCTTAGCAAACAGGCAAACTCACAAATATGCAATCCACAAGCTGAGGACCAACTACTATCTGCCCAAGTGCTTTACTTAAAATACAAATCTAATCACATGATTCTCATACTTATTATTGGATAGTTTCCTGCCATTGAAGGAAAAGTCTTCTATGGTCTGATTTCCATGGAACTCCACCTCATTTCCCAGACACTCCTGCTGTTGTAGGCCCGCATGCCTTTGCTCATGGTGTTCGAAAGTCCAAAATACCTTGCCCTCTTTGTTAACTGCCAATACTTTATTCCTCAAGACGCAGATCAGACACTCCATCCTCCAGGAAGATGCTCCTGTCTCCCAGTCCCCGCCCCTATCACCCACCCATGGGCCAGAAACCCTCAAAGATCCAAGGCCTAAGTATCGAAATCATTTATTTATATGTTTCCCTTTCACTAGACTCTAGCAACAAAATTAAACAAATATCTGTTCACAATTGACAGTCTTCAAATAAGATGAACTAAAAATAGATTTTTTAGAATGAACGGATCCATTGAAAAAGCCAAGGCTGTTCAGACATATTTTCAATTGCAACTCAATTTTGGATTAACTTGAAAAACTTCCCTTGAATTATCTTTTTTTTTTTAAAGTAAATTAAAATTAAAAGTTCTGTACAAAGGATGCAATCAACAGAGTGAAAAGGTAACCCATGGAATAGGAGATAATATATGCAAATCATGTATCTGAAAAGGGGTTAATATCCAGAATAAAGAACCCCTACAACTAAAACAACAACAAAAAACCCAAATTATTTTATATAAAAATGGGCAAAGGACTCAAATGAACATTTCTCCAAAGAAGCTATACAAATAGCCACTAAGCACATAAAAAGATGATGAACATCACTATTTATTAGGGAAATGAAAACCAGAACTACAAGATACTACCTCATACCCATTAGGAGGGACCAGCAGAGAAACAGAAAATGACAAGTCTTGGTGAGGATGTGAAGAAACTGGAATGCTTGTGCAGTTAGTGAGACTGTACTATCATACAACCTCTATGGAAAACAATATGGCGATTGCTCAAAAAATTAAAAAACAGAATTATCTTTGACCCAGCAATTCCAGTGTTGGGTATATACTCAAAAAATTTGAAAGCAGGGACTCAAACATAATGTGCATACCCATATTCACAATAACCAAAAGGTGGAAGCCATAGGTGTCCACCCACGGATAAATGGATACACAAAACGTGGTGTGTATATACACATACATACATACAACAGAATATTACTTAGCTTTAAAAAGGAAATTCCGATACATGCTACAGTATGGATGAACCTTGAGGATGGTTAAGTCAAATAAGCCAATCACAAAATGACAAACACTGTCTGATTATATTTATATAAAGTACCTTGAGTAGTCCTGAGACAGAATAGAATGGTGGCTGCTAGAAGCCGCGGGGAGTGGGTGTTGAATGAGCACAGACTTTGGGAAGATACGTTATGGAGACGGATGGCAGTGACAGTTGCACAATGTGAATGTACTGACACCACTGAACTGTACACTTAAAGATGGTTAAGATAAAACTTGTTACGAGGTATTTTACTACAACGAAAAAAAATGAAGTGGTAGTTCACTAAGATTACACCTATAAACAATTATAATGCAGCCGGAACACCTGTGCCCCGCTCCCGCACTCTCCAACCCTAACAGCTAAGGTTAAAATGAACAGGCGGCATCCGACGGGCCTGCCCCGGGCGGTGCTGAAGGGCTCGGGAGTCCTCCCAGGGCTCCTTCCACACTGCAGGGGGTTAAGGAAGACCGGCGATGAGAGACTGGCAAAGACCCCGTTGCAGGAAACAGGGTGGCGAGCTCTGGACTCTACCTAAATTCGGGTCCTGTGAGAATCCAGGTTACTAGGCTGTAAGCTCCCAGCTCGAAGCACCCGGGACAGAACGGACCTCTGTGCACGTGTCCGGAGCTTGAAGACAGCTTTCAGCTGTGATCTCACTGACTCCCGCCTGACCAGGCGCAGACAGAGCCAGGTGGGTGAAGCCACGACCTCAGGTCCCGCCGCCGCCCCGCGGCCGCCCGGAGGCGCAGCCCGGCCCACTCCCACTCCGTGTTCCGCATCCCGGGTGGACCGCGCGGCCGCGCCCACGGAGGCCCTGCGCCGGGGTCCCGGGCTTGGGGACGGGAGAGGAGGCCCACGTCCAGGCTTTTCCCTGGAGGAAGTAAGAGAGATTGGGCGGGTCGTTCCTAGGAGGCGCCGGGAGCAGAGAACTAGGGGGCGCGGCCACGACCCTGCTCGCCTCGCCACCCCGGGGCAGAGGGCGCCGCCTGGGAGGCGAGGCCGCCCTGGCTCCCACCAGGGCGATGTCCCTTGCACTCCGTACCCTTGATAATGAGGTGCGCCGGCGAGCCCGCGGTTCCCAGTGAGTCCTTCTTCTTGTTGCCGCCCGCCGCAGGGGCCTCACCACCCACAGCGGCCTCCGGCCCGCCGCCACTCATCCCGCCGGCTCCGCCCACCGCGGCCGTGCTGCGCCTGCGCAGACTTGCTCGTCCCGCTTCCCAGGCGCGGGTGCGCCGTCATCAAAGCGCGTCGGGCAGCGCAGTCTACCAGCCCGGGCTCCACTAAGGCCCATAGGGTAACTAGGGGTGTGACCGGGATGAAGCCGATGCCGCCATGCTAGCTTGGGGCAGGTGCTGCCCGGATGGGAAGGTCCCTTAAGTAATTTGCTCAGATCACTTATCAGGCTCATTCGAGCCCATGTGAAGAAAAAAAAGGCTCATTCCAGCCCATGTGAAGAAAAAAAAAATCTGTTCTTGTATTTACAAAATTTCAACCAGCTGTTATATGGGCTAAGTTAAAATGCATGTAATTATTGGAGGGACGGGTTTTCCAGGCTGCTTTTAATTGTCCTGGTCATGAAGAGACATCAACTCTATAAAGCAGTGGTTCTCAACCTTCCTAATGCCGCGACCCTTTAATACAGTTCCTCATGTTGTGGTGACCCCCAACCATAAAATTATTTTCGTTGCTACTTCATAACTGTAATTTTGCTACTGTTATGAATCTGATATGCAGGATGTATTTTCATTGTTACAAATTGAACATAATTAAAGGACAGTGATTAATCACAAAAACAATATGTAATTATATATGTGTTTTCCGATGGTCTTAGGCGACCCCTGTGAAAGGGTCGTTCGACCCCCAAAGGGGTCGCGACCCACAGGTTGAGAACCGCTGACATAAACTTTATCTTCAATTCTCAACAGGTCTTCACGCCTCTTCAAAGTACAAACACGGTGCAACTTTGCGGTGGCTCTTTCTAAGACCCATCTCTTACTAGTAATCTCTCCTTTTCTCCCCCCTCTCTTCCTACACAAGGTTCTCCTGTTTAGTGCTGAAGAAGGCACACAAACCAACATTTAGGGCCTAACTGATAGGATGGAGGAAGGCACAGCACACATGTGGAACGCCTGGGGGTGGGAGATGGCCGGAAAGAACTTCCCAGAGAAGGCGCATATCTTTCATCAAACCCAAAAGGAATAAATGTTAGCCAAGTTGGGTGGGGTGAAGGAACTTGGGGTTTTCTAGCACAGGAAATAACAAGCCCAAAGGCAAAAAGGTAAAAAAATTGATGAATTAATAAATAAATATAAATTTGGTTATTTGCAAGTTGTTGGGTCTGACTTTTAACTTTTCTAGTCTTACTTTCATTTCCCAGCTTTAGCATCAACCTCTAGGAAACATAATTATTCTCCCAATAGCCAGGCACTTTTCTAATTTGTTTTCTTCTACACCTGCAATCCTACATTTCCTCTAAGCTGGTCTTCTTAGTATCTTTGAACTAGTGAAAAACCTTAGAAGGCTTACTATATACAGTGAGGTTGAATGTTTCTCCCACATTAACTAGCTGTTGTTAAAAATGCAGATTATGTTCTGCCTCCAAAGAATTTGTTTCAGTATTTCTGGGTAGCTGCTACCTCCCCTTACCCAATTGCAGATTGATTAGATAAAAGTGATCGAAGAACTCTGGGTACAGTAGTTAAGACTTTGGAACCAAACAGAATTGGGTTCCAATTTTGGCTCTGCCACTCACTTGCAATTCCTTTCTTGTAAAATAAAATGAAATATCCATCTTTTAAGGTTTGTTGTGGTGATTTAAAGGAGATACCTGTAAGACACTTAGTACAATGCCTGACATATAGTAAATGCTCAATAAATGTTATTACAATCTATCTCCTTTTATAATTTGCTCTCGTTCTTCCAATCTGCCTTTACCACCCACCACTATAATATATTGTACTTGTTTAGCACTTTAAAATTTATAAAATGCTGTCACTTATATATCATGTGTTTTAATCTCATTAATCTAGTTGAAGTAGATAATAAAATACACATTTTCAGATGAGTAAGCTGGGAATCAGAGAATATGGTAGAGTCTCTGAAGACAGCTGTGATGATTCCTTCCCTCCCTGTACACACATGCAACATGCTGCTCCTCCCATCAGGATATGAAATTTGCTCCCCCTCCCCTTGAATTTGGACTGGTCGTGTGACTTGCTATGACCAAAAGAACATGGTGGAAAAAGTGCTGTGCCTTAACACAACTGGCAGTTTCTGCCTTTGCTCTCTTGCCAGGGAGTCCAGACTGTCCTGCTGTAGCGAGGCCATCGTGTAGAGAAGCACTAGAAGTTGAGACATCACCTGTAGAGAGACATTCTGTAGGCACCCTACCTGTCAGCACCAAGGCACTGCATGTGTGAAAGAGGCCTTCTTGGAGTTTCAGTCCAGCCATCAGCCAGCTGATGCAGACACATGAATTGCAATGAAGCCAGAAAACTGCCCCATTAACCCACAGTATTGTGAGAGATAATATAGTTTTGTTGTTTCAATCCACTAAGTTCTGTGTATGCCTATTTAAATTATGTCCCCCTCTCAGAGAAAGGATTTAAGCTGGTTTACAATGATCCCTATACTCCCACAAGATGGCACCATAGTTATCGAAAAGCAGACCCATGGTCTTTCAACTTCAAGGCTGGCACATTCCAACATAGCAAAGCTAATCACCTAACAGGTGTTTCTACTGTACCATGACCATACCACACTTATTTCTGCCTCTTTATTTTCAGACACCTCCCTTCCTGAAATGTTTTTTTTTTGTCCTCCCTTCTGCCTATTCAATTTACTAAAATTTCCGTATGTTGTATAGTAAAGAATTTGGCTGATCTTTGTCCCTGGCTCCTGGGAGATAACCTCTAAAGCCTTGAAATTTCCCAAGTAGGAAAGAGAGGGAGGCTGGGGCCAATGATTCAGTCATCCATGTCTGTGTACTGAAACCCTGATAAAAACCTCCTGGACACTGAAGCTGCAGTAAGCTTCCTGGTTGGTACTCACGTATTGATATGCTGCCAGGTAAGGAGTACTGAGGACAAAGAAGCTTCGTGTTTGGGGCCCTCCCAGACCTCACCCTGTGCATCTAGTCATTTGTCTGGTCCTGATTTGTATCCTTTACAATACATCTGTAATCGTAAGTACATCACTTTCCTGAGTTCAATGAGTCAACCTAGTGACTAATTGAATCCAAGGGGGAGTGGGAACCCCCCAAATTTGTAGAGAGTGTGTCGGTAGCACAGGTGGCCTGGGAACCCCAGAGCTTGTGGAGGAGGATGGTGCCCTTCACCTGCCAGGTCTGAGCTAACTCTTAATCTGTGTCAGAATCATGTGGCAGTTGAACAAACACCAACATGGCACTTACAATCTGCCAAATACTGTTGTAAGTGCTGAATTTTTAATTTTTAAAGTTCTTATGGCAGTCCTCTGAAGCAGGGATTATTGTTATCCTTGTCTCACAGGTGAGCAGGGCGGAGGCACAGATAGGTTAAAGGACTGCCCAGCCTTGATCCCTGTGTATGTGTTTAAGTGTAGGTGATGGGTGAGGAGAAAATGAAGGAGATTTGTAGGGAAGGAAAAGAGAAGCCATACTATAGAACAAGCCATATGGGCTTTTCATTTTTTTCATCCAAACACAGTGAACATATATTGAGCATTTTCTACGTGTCAAATGCAGTGCTAGGGGCTGAGATATAACGGTGAGCATGACTGCTCATGCTTCTACTTCCTGGTGAAGTGTATGGTCCACCGGAGGGGATAATATGAAATCACTCACTACACAATTACTTTTCTGCAATTCTGTTGCTGATAGCCTGTAGATACATGTTTTAGCCGTTTGCATTGCTCCGTACATTATTGGGTTGTGTTGTTTTCTGGGATGATCAGGTCCAGTGTACAGTATGCCTCTATTTTATTCCCTCCCTTCCCAGAAATCTTTCAACTGTAGCTCAGATAGGGAGGAGAGTCAGAGAAGGGCCACTTTGGCAGCACTGTTCTGCCTGCACCTCGGCTGGGGTGGGGGCAGCTCTGAGTGTCTCCTTGGTTTCCGAGGCTAAAAAGGTCTTGTATGTTATCTCTTATTGTTTCTGGATTAATGAGACTTTTTTGCATTTTTTAAATAAAACTTTGAGATCACACAGTTGTATACAGAGAGATTTCTTGTACATTTTGCCTAGTTTCCCTCCAATTGTAACAATTTGCAAATGTCCGTATCACAACCAGGATATTGATATTGATACAATCTACCAATCTTATTCAGATTTTCGGTTTTACTTGTGTTTGTATTTAGTGCTGAACAATGTAATCACACGTGTAGGTTTATGTGTTCATCATCACAGTCAAGATATTGAACAGTTTCAAGGATTCCCCCATGGTGCCTTTGTGTAACCACACCTACCTTCCTCTCTGCCCCCTCCCAACCCCTGGCAACCTATATTGTATCCTCCATTTCCAAAATTTTGTCATTTCAAAAATATTACATAAATGTAATCACACACTAAATACTTCTATGGTTTTAAGATTAGCTGTTCTCCTCTTCATAACACTCTATACAACATCATTTTACGGAGATTCTCAATACCAGACCCTATAAACCATAAAATTGTAAAGGGATTTTTTTCAATTATTATACTTGTGAAAATTAAGACACCTAAGTCATGGAAATAATGTGAATTTAGTAGAAGTTCTGACTTCAGGGTTAAATTATTTGCTAATTCTCTATTGAATCTTATGAAAATTAGAAAATAAAAATAAAAAATATTCAATTAATGCATATTGAGAACTAAATTTGAATTCATTATAGTATAAGCCCATCAAGGATAAGCATAATTGAGGGAGGGGACTCCTAAATTTATTTATTTTTATTAAATGCATTTCATGAGATTTTTTCTAGAACATTTTCTGTATTACCGTTTATCCTTTTTTGTAACATATTTTTGAAGTGGGTTAAAATTATAAATGAAAGAAACTGATGAAAGCGAAAGGAGGGGGAAGATTAGAGGGTCTTTGGGGGTAAAATAGTCAATATTACTCCATATTAATCCCATGAAGTTTTGGAAATGCATCTGGCACTCTAGGCTGGAGAGGTTGTTTGGTGTGAAGTGGAGGCTGTGCATCTCATCGGTGATTTTCTAGGCCAAAGCAACTTTAAAGTCCTGTGTGAAACCTTCCTGCACTGAATTCTTCAGGTCCTCCTGGAGATGCTTCAGGCACAGCTCCGTCACTTGGAGAACATGTGGTGTTTTACTGAGAGAGCTACCATGGAGACAAACTGTGCTCCGCGACAGGGCCAACCAATAGAATGCAGAGTGCTTCACTACACTGATCATTCCTTCAGAAAATTTGACTCAACTGTGCAAAAAGACAAAAACATGAGTTCTTTGATGAATGGCACCTAAGATTCAGACAGATGCAGTACAGCAGTTCTCATGGCGTGGTCTCTGCACCAGATCTCTTGAATCAGAAACTCAAACTGGGCCCAGCAACCTGTGTTTTGAGAAGCTCCGGGTGATTACCATGCATGCTAACGTCTGAGAAGTGCTGCATGCGTTAGTGCAATGCCTGTTACCTACTCCCCAAACTTCTGACAATGATAGTTAACTCTAGAGTTCTTTCATCCAAGCAATAGGGCTTGAGTCAAATGCTGAAAACAGGCAGGAACTGCAAGGCTGGTGAAGCCAACCAGAGGGTTAAAAACCTCTAAGGCCCATTAAAATAAGGAGATGAAGGTGTGTGTGTTTGTGTGTATTTTGCAGGTCAGGAAAATGGGGCAGTGGAGGAAGAATAACTTTTATTACCCGAAGAGGCTAGTTCATGGACTGCACCAATGAAATGTTGGAATTTGTAATCAAATGGCTGGAAGTTTGTGGTGCTGGTCAGAGCCAGCCTGTGGCCTTATTGTTTAGAGCTATGTCTTGTCCAATTAGTTGTGTGGCTACTTTATTTCAAGCTTAACTTGGACAGACAGGCCTGCCAGGCACAAATTTCTCAGATGATGTTAGAGAGGACAAAAATTATCCACTGCAAGACTGTGAGGACAGATGACACCCAGCAGGAATGGAAAGCCAAATCTGCAGAATCCATAATACAATTGGCTAGCCCTAGGGGCCCAGCCTCTTTGAAGCGGAAGCGACAGCACGAATAAGCCATCAAATCAACTCACCAAGCTGGAAAAGATGCAAAGCTTTTATTCTCCCCACAAAGAAATGAAAGTTTAAAAGATTAAAACATTCCTAAAAGAACAGTGCTAATAGGAACAGAAATCCTTGAGACACAATAGCAAAAATTGCCAACATCTCAAAATCTCCTGACTTCCTGTCTTCTTTTTTCCCCCCTCAGAAGTGAAAGATGAGTTTCACTAGATTAGGTAGCAGTTGGAATGAGTTTTATTCACCAGCAGTATGGGGAATAAAGGCAGAGCCTGCAGGAATGTGGGCTCCAGCAACAAGTAATCATTATTGCAAAATCAAATTCCCCATCTCATCTCTGATATGCCCGTATGTAACCCTAGAGCTGGGCTTCACAGTGTTATAAATCCAGCATATAAGGCATGGAGCAGTGGGATATAGAGCCCCTCGTGTATCTAAAAGTTCTGCCCGGGCAAGAGAGATATATGATGGCAACTTTCTCCCCATTGCTTTTGCAATAAAATTCACCTAGAGCTCCAGGAAGAGTTGGGAATGTAATTCAGCTCCCATAAATCAAGACTAAAATTAAGATGGCCAGATATGTAGCAGCCTGCTCAGGTGTATGGAGAATTTGAAATGTAGTGGCCTGGTAATGGGTAGGAGCAGATTATCTAATTAGGAAGAGAAAGAAGAAATACTGCTCTCTGGGGTAAAAAGCTAAATGCTTTAATCCAGCAGTTCTCAACCTGTGGGCGACAACTCTTTCACAGGGGTCGCCTAAGACCATCAGAAAACACATATATAATTACATATTGTTTTTGTGATTAATCACTATGCTTTAATTATGTTCATTTGTAACAATGAAAATACATCCTGCATATCAGATATTTACATTACGATTCATAACAGTAGCAAAATTACACTTATGAAGTAGCAATGAAAATGATTTTATGGTTGGGTGTCACCACAACATGAGGAACTGTATTAAAGGGTCGCGGCATTAGGAAGGTTGAGAACCACTGCTTTACTCCATTAGACATCTCTGCCAAAGCTAGAGTAATATTAAAGTTCATGTAACATCTAATTTTTTTCAAAGAAATAAAGTGAAATGTTAGCAAAAATACATAAATGAAAAAGCTGTACTTAACAGTAACTCTAATTTGGCTACTTACCACTTACACAATTACAATTTTAACACAATTTACAATTCTAAATTGACTACTTGTCAATAAACAAATTACTTGTGTAATTAACCTTTGGTGTGATGTACATGTACATATGTACCTGATTATAAGAGTTTTATTCTTTCCTAACAACACACCTTGAAACTATTCTGGAAGGACTTTCAGCAGGGCTCTCAATGACGCGCTAGCCATGGTGTTCTTCCCATTTATTCCGTTACCACTTCCCTGCTTTATCCCAGCAGGAGACCTAACATGCCTCTTTACTAGCTTCAGGTATGACTGGGTGGAGCCAATGGAGGACCTATATTTAACAGGAAGTAAAAGTGAGAATGTTCACATGACTGTTAAAAATCTCAGTGCAATGGGGCTGAATCTGCATGGAGACAGGGCAGTTTAAACTGGGAAATCAGGTCATGTAGGGATGATTATCTCATTCTTGAAGTTATGTCACTTTTTTTTTACCGTACTGTGACAGCAGCTACTTGAGATTTACAACCACAGAATTCCACAAAGTACTTAACATCTTAGATGCTTTGGGTATAACTGCCTAAAGACAAATGGCCTTTTGATATTGCCTGCAGTTCTATTATTTCTATTTGTTTTAAAACCAGTATTTAAGTAAGAAAAATTTATGAATCTTTTCTTATTTGGGATCTCTTTCTGTTCTTGAAAGTTGCATGTGGAAGAGGGAGGTAAGGCCAACAAGTGCCTAGTCAGGGCAGTCAAATCAACCCCAGGGCATAACATGGTGACAGATTATGTGCTCTAACTATGAAATTGCACGATTCTCATTCACTCCAGCCATGGCCTAATTGACATGTTAGTTAGCATGTGGGTTAGTGTCTCCCCCCCCTCCCCCCCACCCCGATTTCCTAAATTAACATGAGGTAATAAGATTATTGTCAAGTGTCTGGTATAGAGCCCATAACATAGAACACACTCAGTAAATGGCACCTGATTATATTTATTTACTTTCTTTTTTATTTTTTAAAAAAATATATTTTATTGATTTTTTTTTACAGAGAGGAAGAGAGAGGGATAGAGAGTTAGAAACATCGATGAGAGAGGAACATCGATCAGCTGCCTCCTGCACAGCCCCCACCAGGGATGTGCCCGCAACCAAGGTACATGCCCTTGGCCGGAATCAAACCTGGGACCTTTCAGTCCGCAGGCTGACGCTCTATCCACTGAGCCAAACCGGTTAGGGCTATTTATTTACTTTCAAAGAATGTTGAGTGGCTGGTAATCTTGCAAAGAATGCTTTACATGCCATTTTAGTTAGAAATTTGTTCACACACTACTGGACTGTAAACTCTCTGAAGGCAAAGATGTAGTAGTGTTATTTCCAGAGCCTAGCACAGTGTCTGGTACATAGTAGGTGCTAAATAAATATTTGAGGCATTACTGAATGATCAGTGCCGCAGGCTTTTGGGAATTATAGAAAGAAAATGCTTAGAAAAGGGCATCTACTTTGTAGAAGGAATAACATGGACAAAGATGGCCCCACTTTGTTTCAAAGGAGTGTCACTGATATTTTAGAAAAGAAAAATACAATGGTCCATTTTTCAACAGCTTGAAAGATGTGAGGACCAGAGATTTTAAAACTGGTAAGCAAATTGACGAATTAATGCTTTAGCAAAATCCGCAAGATACTCGGCCAAGTTGTCTTATCTTAGATAGGCTTACACTGAGCAAGTGCCTCAGGGATGATAGGTGGGAAAAAAACTAAAGAATTAGTTTAAGAATTTGACCTTAAAAAATCGATCCTTTATTGATCACTTTCTGTGTGCTTGGTATTGCACTAGGTAATGCTTATACACTACCATTGCAAATTAAAAAACCATAAAATCAGTCATCTTTATTTCTTTTTCTTAAGAGGAATTTCATGTGTATTGACTTATCCAACATCTCATAATACTTGGTGAGGTTGAGGTATTTGACTCCACTCCTTTTTAAAAACACTGCTTTTGTGCTATAATTCACATATTATAAACATTTACCCATTTAAAGTGTACAAGTCAGTAGGTTTTAGTACACTAAATTGTGTAACCATCTCATTTATTCTTGAAGATACACACACACACACACACACACACACTTTATTCAATGTCTAGGCAGCTTTTTTCTAAAGTTGGTTAAAAATTACCTTCACAAATTGATTAAGCAGAACTTCACTGGTACACCAATAAAGTGGATTACAGGTTAAATTTGAGCCAGACACTTGTCTCAATCCCAGCCCCTTGATACTGGTTGTGTGACCTTAGGCAATTTTCATTATCTGCAAAAAGGGGATAAAATCAGTGAATTCACGTAAAATGCTGCCTGATACATACTACATGCCAATAAATGTTAGCTATTATTGTTGTTATTAAAAATGCACATTAACAGATATTCCTGGTAACTGAATATTGCGGGATCCTGAAATAACTTCTGAATCATGAAAATTGTAGTCAGTGAAAAGTATTTATTTTATTGTATTCTAATTCTTTACAAATTAATAATCCATGGAATGTTAACAATGTACTAATAAAAATTATTTTACAAGTTGATTATTTGGCATTCAGAGGCATTTTCCCAAATACTATTTACTGGGATGGAGCCAGCTAGCTGCTTACTCAGTGTCCCTTTTTTCCTTCTTCCTTATTGGCAAAGCACAGGCTTGATCTGGATGGCCGTGTGGGGGGTAAAGGACTACATTTCTAGACTCTGTCCCCGCAGGGATGCCAGAGATATAGATATTGCTGAATAGGACTTCCAGGACTCAGTTGCGAGGAGTCTTTTTGTCCTTCTTTTCTTCCTCTTTCTCTGGGTCTTGATTATGGACTTGTCTAGAGCTCTGATAGCCATCTTGGACCATAAGTTAAACTCGTGAAAGAACACTACTTGTTCAATATGAAGAAAGATGGGAGCTGGTGGTGGAATGCCAACTGTGGACTGTCTTATGCTCATTTACATGACAGAAAAACAACCTGCTTTGAAGTTATTTGGTTTTTGTGCTCTACGCAGCTGTCCCTAATTTCAATTCACACGTTTACTTTTCTTGGTCAGCTCAAAATGGACTTTAAAGAATACTACATTCTTTCAACAAGCACGCATTGAGCATCTGCTGTTGTGTGCCGGTCACTGTTTTGAGCGCTGGATATGCAAAGAAAAAAGGAATCTCTGCTTTCAGGGAATTAACAGTTTGGTGGAAGAGACATATAATAAAAAATAGTACAATACCATCGGTGCCAGAAACAAGGGCAGGCAGAGATGGGTCGATGGGTCTTGTAGACTTGACTTTCAGGAAAACATGAGCAAGCTGAATACTGATGAGGCCATCAAGTGAAAAGCAAAGGGCATTCCAGGCAGAGAGGTACCTGACAGAAATGAGCATAATGCACAGGAGCATTTCTATGAGAAATGAATTGTTTCGATTTAGACACTGAGAACAGTATCTAACCTTTGCAGGAGCCAGGACTTCATATTTATGCCATCCCCTAATTCAGTAAGATCTAAGTTGCTAGAGGGAAGTCTTGGCCCATAGTAACACTGGGTAACATCTGTTGAAACAATGCTGTGCACTTCAATAAGAACTGGTTAACAGATGTAAGGATTCAGAGGGTTAAGACTCACAAGGTAGACGTGGGAAGAAGGGACATTTGGCAAAGAAATTAAGAGGTGTCCTCCTTTCCTTTCCTCACAGCAGACTTAAACTGAAGAAAAAAAAAATGAAATGGTTGGGATGGGAAGGCTGGGTAGCTCATCTCTTGTCTACCCTGTCTGTCCTGCTGACCTGCAGTCCAGGGGGAGAAGAGCAGTGTGAGGACAGGAATAATTCATAGCAGTGAGGCATAATGTGAATGCTGTCTATTTCCTATCCTGCTCTTTCTACCTGACCTTTGAATTCATATACTAGTACTTAGATTCAGCATCAAAACCAAAAATTAACTAGCATTAAAAAGTGCTAGAAGACTCAATTTTTCTTCTTATTTGGAAATATAAGTTCTTTAGTTCTCAATAAATGATTACTTATTTAGTCAGCCAGTAAGAGTTATACATTGTATAGATTTGTTAAATAAAGTGTCTCTTTGTTCTTTACATATTGCTTCAACAGCAGCCTTTCTATGAAAGCTGGCTTTTAATTTTAATCTAGTAGTTATCTAGCCCCAAATTAGTGGGGTAGCAGGAATTTCCCATCTCTTTTTATCTACTGCATATTCCACTAAGCTCAACAACAACAAAAGAACCATTAACTCAAGAGAATGCATCTTATTCCAGCTCCCTCTAGGGCACTCAGTAGTTAGTTTCACTTCAATGAGTAATGATGACGGAAAAGAAAGAAACAAACAAAAAAGATTTTTTTCAACACATTTACTGGTTCGCATAAATATTTGAAAACAAACACATCTGTCTTCCCTTTCTCTATCCTTGGCACAATTTATTATAGATCTTAATAAACAAACAATGGTAAATATTCATAAGGGAAAAATGCATTTTAAAATATGAAAGACAGGTCAATAAATAGCCAAATAGGTCAATCATTAAAAGGACTAATGTTTTTTAAAATTAAGCCACTGATTTGCAACTTTTATTAAAATAAATTTCATCTATAAAAACAAATTAATTTATAGCTTGATCTTAACTCAAGTTTTGATAGCAGTTGAATTTTTACATTAAAAAATTGCAAAATTTCAACTAAAGAAAAAATAAAACATTCAGACATGTTTATACTTTAAAAATTCTATCAACTTCAGCAAATAAAAATGACTGCATATCAATTTACATTAGCCCTCTGGTCCAGAATACACTTTCCATGTAAAATATTTTTAATATTTCTTCTGCACGGCATGGGTAGCTTCTAGTGGGAATTTGTATACAGTCTGTTCTTGATGAAGACAACACTAGACAGATGTTGCCTGATGCCTGGATAATGCTGAATGTGACAAAACCAGCGAGATACATTAAGATATTTCTCCTTTTCTTGAACTGTCAGGTCAACCTAAGTAGAGATTAAAAACACACACACAACACAGGCATTACATAAGCACAACTATTAATATCATCCGAGTAGGAGATAGAAATTGGGGGGAAAAACCAGTTCTCAAACCAACATGTAGGAGTGAAAAATTTTAGCCACTTAGAAGAGCTATCCATTTGTTTAATGCTTTTATGTTCAATTCAAAACCAGATATGCTAAGGAGATCTCGAGAAAAATGAATGAATGAATGAATGAATGAATGAATGGATCTTTTGCTTAGCGCATTAGTGTATAATAGGGATTTTCAATTGGTGTGTTACAAGAGGCACAACTGGTGTGCTGCAAGAATTTTTTTATATGTTTTTATTGATTTGAGAGAGAGAGAGAAAGGGAGAGAGAGAAACATCGATTCTGCCTCCAGTGTGCCCCTACTAGGTCTCAATCCCATGACCTAAACATGTGCCCTTACCAGAAATTGAACTGGTGACCTTTTGGTACATGGGAGGACACGAATTTTCAATAAATGCCAATTTTACATTAACCCAGGATCTGGAAGCCCAAAGAGTTTGTTTTTTACTTTATTAGAAAGGAAAATAGGAGAAAAAAAGAGAATAGCTTCCAAGAGACTAAGATATGGTTCATTCTCTAATATTTTTCAGCACACCTCAAAGAAAAAAAAAAGTTTATTGGCATCTAACAACTTAACAAGGGAATACTAAGTAAACTCATTAGATAGATGATAGATAGATAGATAGATAGATAGATAGATAGCTGGCTATAGATGGTTGGTGTATACATATGTGGATTACTGGTTCCTTTTTACTGAACTCTGGGGATAAAATTTCACTAAAGAAGACAATGACCCACTTAATTTTAAGTGATCACTGCTTACTACAAAGAAGGAAGAGCTATTTCCAGTGGCAAGTGCCTCAGATGGACAATAGACCTTCTAAATTCTGTTTGCAATAAAGCTGAACTCTATCTTTAGTGGATATAGCAGGTCACTGAATTTACTATCAAGCTGTAAGAATGCCCAGAGATTTGGCTGGAGACAGATGCAATAATAATAGCTCATGACAATCATTTCACTGGGCTCAAAATCCAAAGTAGGGGACTTACAGACTTTTCTCTAAGACAAATCTTAGATTGGAATCATGACGAGTTGTCAAGTAAAGAGAAAGCCAATAGGGCAATAACTCACAGCCATGACCCATGTAAAAGTAGTGCAGTTAAATCTGCTGTTGTTAATTCAGCATTCATTTAACAGATATTGTACGTCTCCGTAAAAATGACATGCATGCTTAAACAAAGAATAACACCTCAGTCACCCTTCTGTGGTTCAAACCCATTAGTAGTCTGCGTGTTGGAAGGTACTTTTAGTGAGATGGACGTCCCATGTCTGCTCAGAATTTAGCATATACATACTTGTGCTTACAGGAAAATATTCTGTTAAGTTATTGGGTCAAAATAACTGAAGGATAAATCACTCTAGTATGCAATTATTAATACTGAATACAAAATAATATTAGCAATAAAAGGACAGACACACAGTATTTTCTCAATAAGTGTTTCAGCGAAATCCTATTTCCATTTTATGTTTATTACAAGGCAATTTATTAAGAAAAATTGATGCAAGTTATCCTGCCTTCCTTTTTGCCATTATGACATCAGGATACTATTGTTAACATTATCTTTGGTGGGCTCATCTATCTGTTGGCCCAGTTTACTTAAATTATTAGCAGTGAGAGTTTCACTGCTTCTGTTACATAAGAATTTAAGTTTGGGTTTAAGTCCCACATACAAGCTGCTATAGCAAATTATAAAAATACGAGAGGCCCAATGCATGAAATTCGTGCACTTGTGGTGGGGAGGGGGTGTCCCTCAGCCCGGCCTGTGCCCTCTCGCAGTCCAGGAGCCCTCGGGGGATGTCTGACTGCCAGCTTCCTGCCACCACTGCTGCACTTGCTAGCCATGAGCCTGGCTTCTGGCTGAGCGGCGCTCCCCCTGTGGGAGCACACTGACCACCAGGGAGCCGCTCCTGTGTTGAGTGTCTACCCCCTGGTGGTCAGTGTGTGTCATAGCGACCGATTGTCCCGCCATTCGGCCGATTTATGTATTAGCCTTTTATTATATAGGATACTCATCTTGTTTCAGGGGGTATAAGGTTGCATCTAGTTATCAGACATATGCTACTATAACTGTTCCACCTACAATTTAGTAATCCATGGCATAGAGATAAAAAAAATTAACACATTTGTCAAAAAAATTGGTCAAGAATGTCTTTTTTATGCAAAAGGTACTTTTTATTAAACGAGATGTCATGCTTTCACATGTAGAAATTATGTTATTCTTGTCTGGTGTGCTGTGCACAGGAAACGCTTAAACACACATTGTGGAATAAACTAAATATCCATCTATATTTCAAAAGGTAAAACATTTTATAAAAAAACTTTTTGGTTCTTTTTCTAACTCTTTACTATATGTAAACTTCACCACTGATTTAGAAGAAAATATAAACATAGCTGCAAATCGAATAGGAAATGGGGGCGAGTTCTCTTAAATAAATATATAAAATTCAAAATCAACTCCAGCAAACCTCTTTACTGATCGTTAAAGTAAACAGAAAAACAAGTTTTACTCCGAGTTGGTTTCATGATCATTCAAATCTGACCACTTTCTTGAAAGTTAGTTTCTCCAGAACTCTTTCTTTTTAAAGTCTCCACTCGGCCATTTTGTGAGATGTTATTTTTCAGAATGACTTAAATTGCACTAAGAAGAAAGCAATTCCAAACCATTAAGTACAACTGCTTGTTGATCTATATTCAAGTTGCTCATGCAGACTTTGAAACGGTTAAGAGGGCAATGTATTTTCACTATTTACATTTCGGAGCAGCAGCGTCTGCTCTCAGAGGACTAGCATATGCTGCTACTAGGCTCATTATTTAAAACAATAACAAGCTATACCACAGCAAAATCAATATTTTTCAACTTAAAACTTTCATATTTAGAGTCTCTAGTGTAAGGATTATAACAGACCCACAGTATAAAATTATTTTTATTCCAAGGCCTTCTTAAACTTTGTCTAACATTTTATTCTAATGATTTTAAACCAGATGATCTATTTTAGAGAATGTAAATGTGTTCATTTTCCCTCAGAAAACTTTGCTAGAAATACAGAGCTCTCCTAAAATGATCAAGTCACCACTTAACCTCCTTTTGGTTTAAACTTTGGAGCTTGACCCTTGAGTCTGAGAAAATTATGACTGACCTCAATGTGCTACTTTTTCAGTGAACTATATACTTTTGAACTTACTATAAATAAACAGATTCTCTGCATGAAACTTAGTTTTCTTAGAACGTTTGGGTCCCCACCCCCACTCTGTACAACAGGAAACACAATGCAATTGTTCTAGTTACTACTTCCTGACTCTTATTGGTCTACATGCCAGTGTGTCTACAGTGATGCTTGGCTCTCCCTTCTTAGCCATTCCTTTTTTATTTCTATTGGCACTCTATAACTAGTTTGAACTTTAAAGCCAAACAGATAATATTCTTAGTCATTAATTTTCCATGAAGACCTGTGAGAAACACTTGAAGGGACCCATTCCAGATCAGGGAGAAATGCTGGTTTGCTACCTTTCCAACTGGCACCCTGCTGCCTTTGAGACATGCTTTATGGCCAGCAGTCCTGGACTGCTCTGCAGCTATTTCTTTGACTTTTCCTTTCTTTCTAAAAGAACAGCATATCTCCATCGGTGTTCCGAACTTCAAAACAAATGGATTTTAGTAGATAATAATCTTATACTCAAGCAGCACATAATGTTACAAAGGATTATAATAATCTTGAGAAACAGTCTGCTCATAGGGACTGCTATCTACTAGTGAAATCAGTTTAAGAAAGCAATGAGTCACTGGTGTGATAATAAACAGCCACACTAACTGGCAGTTTAACAAAGGAAGAACAACGTATTATTCCTCAAAGGGAATTTAGATAGATCAGATCTTAGAATTAGAGTAAGTCGGCCACAACTAAAATTGGGCTCACAGTGAAACAAAATACAGTAAGATTATTTGAAGACTTGAAGGTTTCCTGACTGCTGTTTTGTACACAGCACTGATTACATTTTAAGTATTTAATAACATGAACAAACAAATGAAAGAATGAGGGCAAAACTAAGTATACTGCCAAAACAGAGCATGGGAAACTGTCTGATGAATTTGAGCAGGTAGCCAATCTGAACTTTACATCTACTCTGCCTGAATTTAATATCTAGTAATCATTTTTTTCCTCATCTGGGTATATTTACACCTAACTCAACAGGATGTCAGTTAACACCTCAGTGCAATTCTGTCACAGTACAGGTTTTAGTCTGTGAGGCCTGTTCCTTGAGAAAGTATTTATTTCTCCCATGTACTTTGTCTGTACTTGGACCAGGCTGGGAGAGATGGTTTGGTTATGAACTCATTTTATGAACACAAAAGGATGGTTAACTTAGATATTATTCCACTCAATTATGTTTTTAAAAAGATAAGCATAATATCCTTAATTGTAATATGTTAGTCACTACATATAAAGAGGATATACATTTCAAAATAAGAACTATAAATAGGTCCAGATCATTAAGTATTGTCAATGTAACCCTAGTTTTAACATGCAGCATTGAATGAAACACTACTCTGCTTGAAAACCAAATGCCCTGGAAGGCACCTAGATCCATAATTAAATAACTCTGCAGCTGGTGCTACGAATATTTTGCATTATGGAATTATGACCTTGTTCACTCTGCTGGCAAAGAAATTCCACACAAGCTCCCTCCTTCTCAGAGTATTCCTTTCCCTATTGCATGACCTGCGTAAGCCAGAAGAGAGAAAAATGTAAATATACACTTGGTTTGCAAGAGTTATACTTCATTATTTTTTTTAATTACATGGAAGAAACACTGTCCTTCTTAACGAAAGCTTGATGCTAACAAAGCCAGACCTCACGAGGGTCCTGACAGGCCCTTGTTAGCCTGCTGAGAAGCATCACATAGGATTTGAGATGGCATCTCTAATATTAACTTTAAAATTAAGTAATGCCATTTAAATATGTATTTATACTGACAGTATGTTTTTACTGTTATATATAAATCGTTCTTGTTCCCTTCTATAAGGTAGCTTTGCTCACAGCAGCATAGTCTAACTCAAATCAAGTTATGGACTTCCCCAGGTTGAAAGACTCCTGGGTTTGCACCAGGAGACAGACACCTTAATAGCAAGCTCTCTTTACCTGGAGGCTTCTTACACTTCGAAATGAGATAAAAACAAAACAAAAAAACTACTAACATATTTTGAATCAGAATGAAATAGAAAGAGGCTGGTATGATCAAAGTATTTCATCTCTACATAAACTGCCTTCATTTAAATACTTTAGATTTAATTATATTGAAGTATACAATTAAAGCTTATACTTTCACTATAAAGTTATGCAACCTAAAACAGGAAATATAAAGAGATTGCTAAATACTGCTAATTTCAACAAGCATTTAGCTACACAAGGCATTGTTCTAAAAGCTGAAGAGGTACAAAGGGAAATATGAACGATTCTCTTCAATCTCATTTTTCTTTAAACTGAGTCTTACTCCTTTTAAGTGTGGGGAATATTCAACCCACGTTATTCCTGTTGTACCAGTATAATTACTAATAACCCCAATGTCACTGACAAAAGTGTTGTTTTGGATAATAAAGCATATGGTCATTTTACTTACAAGCAATAGTTAGTCAAACTTAACATAAGCTTTCTAAAACAATAAATATTTCCTTGGAGAGCCAAAAGTATCCAAAGTCAACATATTTTTCTGATAATTTCATGATTCTACATTCTACTTTTCTCTAAATGTCTCTTTAATTGGTCACTTAATATTCTGATCAGAAATTAGCACTAGATTCCATTTTCTTATTCACTAATTGTTTGCAAGTAAAACAGTCTTGCCCAGCTGGTGTAACTCAGTAGTTGGGCATCAACCCATGCACCAAGAGGTCACTGGTTCAATTCCTAGTCAGGACACAAGCCCGGTTGTGGGCTTGATCCCCAGGAGGGGGCTCGCAGGAGGCAGCCGATCAATGTTTCTCTCTGATCCATGTTTCTCTCCCCCCCTCTATATTCCTCTAAAAATCTATTAAAAAAACAGTCTTATCTCTTCAATGAGATTAAAAAAGTTGCTTGAAAATAATTTTACACTTCTTTTATGTCCCTCCAGTATAGAATGGGCACACATAGTAAGCTCTTATTAAGTAAATTTATAATAATTAAGAGTACTATGCTGAACTAAGGATCAGACTAGGCCATTACAATAATAATGTTATAGAACTTAACACAATCACTTAGGGATCTTTGAGAAATAATGCTTCATAAGTCATGTAAACCCAAATGGAGGAATTACAGCTCCGCCAGAAGAAGGAGTTTTCCTTGGCCCTTCCAAAACAGAAGCTGTGTCTTTGTATAAAGTACTCGATATTCCTAAGCATTAGTTTCCTTCTCTGTAACAGAAGGACAATTTTTTCCAAGAAGAGTTATAGTAAAAAAAATGAAACAAGTCAGAACTGAGATAGCCTGCAAAGTACAAAAAGAAACAGAGAAAAGAGTACTTTAATATGCTTTAGGAGCCCAAGATCAATGTTTCTTACCAGGAAATTAGTGCTAGAACTGAGTGATGCTTGAGAAATACAAATCAATTTGGGTGGAAGATAAAGGTTAGGCCAAGTAGCAAAAGAGAGGAGCAGTGCAAGGACACTGAGCAGAAAGAGCAAAGACTGAGGAGACTCCAGGGAGTACATTATGGCTCAGAGAGGTGTGTGGGGAGAATGATGACAATGAGGTTAGCAAGGGAGGCAGGGCCACATGAAGAAGGGTCTCCTGTCCTAGGGAGTGAAAGAAAGAAAAAGGTATAGTCATGAAAAAAACTGCCCCAGTAGCAATAAAGATGGACTGTAAGAGATGTGATTGGTTGCAGGAGGCCATTTCAATAGCTCAGACAGAACATAATAAATTCTAAAACTAGGGAAATGTCATCTAGGATCACAGAAATAGACACATGGGAGAGGCATCCGTGAGGTAGAAACAAGGCCTCACTGATTGAATGCATGAGGTAAAGAATACAGAGAACATGTGAGTTCTTTTTTCCACAAGGGGAAGATGGATGTTGGGAGGAGGTTTTAGATAGAGATGTAAGAAAGTACAAACTCTGAACCCAACTGCCTGGTTTCCAGATCTGGTTTTGCCATTCACTTGGGTGATCTCAAAGAAGACATTAGACCTCTCTCTGCCTCAGTTACTTCATCTGTAAAATGGGAATGATAATAGTACCTATCTCACAGGGCTGTTATATGGATTAAATGAGTTAACATCTATAAAGCATATAAAACAGTCCCTATATAGTTAATGACATATAATTGTTTGTAAATGGGAAACAATTTAAGATGGGAAACAATTTAAAGTAAAGAGACTAACCAGATAGAGGGAAAAACTGAAGATATAAGAAAGAATATAAAATTTGGGACAAGACGCAGAAAAGGGGCAGAAGGTAGAGAGGGAATTGAGGTAAAAGGCCAGTTGAGTGGATTAGCCTAGGAAAACAGCAAGATAATTCTTTTAGTCCAGAAAGAGGAGACAAGATGAATAAGGATGTAAACATAGAAAAGGCTGAAAGGTGAGTGTAGTCAAAGGCTAGCCTCTATTTTCTGAGTAAGGGAGGAAGGCTCTGTGATAATGAGTGAAGATGAACGGGGGAGGCGGGAGAGTGGGATTGAGCAAAGGGCTAAAGGTCTGAAACTGTGCCTGGGAGGAATAAGAGAGCTGATCAGCGTTACAGCCCGGCTGAAACTGAATAGATAAATTTATAGTGATACCAATCTTAGTGTAATTTCTCCAACATAACTCAGCCTGGATATAGTATTGAAGGCATTTATTTAGACTAACCAAGAGTTGGGGATTGACAGGGAAAGGGTGGTAAGTGTACAGTGGAACAAAGAAGCTGAAGATATTGTAATAAAAGGATGGATGTAGTTGAAGTTACACAAAAGGGGATCTAGTTTGGATGGGGAAGAAAGTATATAGGTTAGAAAAAGGGAAGGGTGACTTCTGATGATGGGATTTAGGGAGTAAGAGATTAAGAGCTAAGTATAGGAGGTCTCACAGAACATGGGGTACTGGAATTAAGATGGAGAGGTGGGGTTCAGGAGATGATGACAATCAAGTCCAAAGGGTGGCAAGAGGAGTAGTTGCAAAGAGGAGCAGAAGCAAGTACAAGAAACAAGCAGATTAAGAAAACAGGAAACAACTGTTTGATGGATACACGGAAGGAATATTTGCATCAGGTACCTTGTATAAAAATTATTCCTTTCATTTTTATTTGATAAACTGAAAATTGAAATTTGATTCAATTCAAGACAAATAAATATAATCATCTGAACATTATAGTAAAAAAAAAGCCAATAACTATTCAAATACTCACGATGAAGCGATGGAGTCCATAGTATAAAACAATATCTGCTAAGGTAAAGTTATATCCTGTAAGATAGACTTTGTCTTCAAGATATGAATTAAGATCCTAGAAAGAAAACAAAATGTTTATTTAAAAAACAGTAATACTAAAGTTAACTACTGTATCATTTGATTTTAAAACATCTAGAAGGCTATTAGAATACACAGTACTGACATTTTAGTTTAATAAACTATCTTTGACATTAAGAGTCAAATTTATTCAGAATCACAAATCAAAATCACCTCATTTTTTAAAAAATAGGGCAAACATTGTTAGTCTTATTTTAAAGAAATAAGAAAACATTAAAAAATGACATTCAAACTGATCATTTCAGATCCCTAGATTTTTTTCGGGGAGTGGGGGTGAATATGCAGAGGAACATTTTGTAAATCACGCTCATGTTAGATTTATTTTTTTCATTAAAATAGAAAAAGCTCTTCGATTTCTAACTCTTTAGAGAATTATAATTTGTTGGTGTGTTGCATTTTTATATATTTTTAAAATTTTAAATGTGGTAGAATACATGTAACGTAAGATTTGCCATCTTAACCATTTTTAGCTGTATAATTCAGTAAGTGTTAAGGGTATTCACACTGTTGTGCAACCAATCTTCAGAATTTTTTCATCTTGCCAAACTAAAACTCTATTAAACAACTCCCCATTTCCCTCACACTCCAGGCCGTGACAACGACCATTCGGCTGTTTCTATGAATTTGACTACTTTGGATACTCCATATACGTGGAATCATAATTTTGTCATATGCAACTAGCTTATCTCATTTGGCATAATGTATTCAAGGTTGTAGCATATGTCAGAATTCCCTTACTTGTAAAGGCTGAATATTTCTGTGTGTGTGTGTATTTATCACACTTGTTTATTCATCTATCAATGGACGTGGGTTGTTTCCACTGCTCAGCTATTGTGAATAATATTGCTATGACATGGGTGTACACATATCTGAGACCCAGTTTGGGTATATATCTATAAGTGGAATTACTGAATCATATGGTAATTCTATTTTTAATCTTTTGAGCAATCACTATACTTTTATATAACAGCTGTACTATTTTACATTCCCAACAATGTACAATGTTTCTAACATACTCATTAACCTTGTTATTTTCTGTTTCTTTGGTAGTAGCCAACCTAATGAAGGTGAGAGGATATCATCTTGTGGTTTTGATTTACATTTCACTAGTGATTATTACTGTTAAGCATTTTTTCATATGCTTATTAGTTTTATGTATCTTCTCTAAAGAAATGTCTCTCAGGTCCTTCGTTCATTTTTTATTTGGGTTCTTAGTTTTTTCTTGGTTGGGTTATAAGAGTTCTTTATATATCCTGGATATTAACCCTTTACCAGATATATAATTTGCAAATACTTTCTCCCATTCTATGGGTTGGCTCTTCACTCTGTTGATTATGTCTGTTGATGAACAAAATTTTTACTTTTTTTTGCTGTGCTTTTGGTATCATACCCAAGAAATCATTGTTAAATCAAATGATGTTTTCTTCTAAGAGTTTTATAGTTTTAGATCTACATTTAGGACTTTCCATTTTGAGTTAATTTTTATATATCATGTAAAGGGTCCAACTTCATTCTTTTGCAATTGGATATCTAGTTTTTCTAACACCTTAAAGACTCCAGTTTTAAACACCATTTAAAGCAAAAAAGTTTTCTGTCATTTGTTCTCCAGACAATTACCATCAATTTTTAAAAGATTATGTTAAGTATATAAAAAAATAGTTCATTTAAAATCACTCCCTCCCTCCCCAAATACTAATAAGCACTGAGCTCCCTAAATAATCAATAGGTACTTTTGAAGGAAAAAGTATTTTAAGTACATGTTAAAAAATGATTTTTAAAAATCTTAATAGGTCCTAATCTAAATTGAAATATTGTCTGATAGACCAGCACAAATAAATCAATTTCCTGAGAAAAGAAAAAAAATTTAGATAAAAAAATGTTATATAAGTACTTTTAGTCCTCAAATTTAACAGCACAGAAATTTACACTAAATTACCTTTAAATTAAATAAGACAAAACATTCATATAACTTTACAGAAAGGTTTACAAATAGATTATATGAAATACTATCAGATATTCTCACAGGCTCCTCTAAAGACTAGTTATTAAACATTGCCCAGTAGCCAATAGCATTTATTTTGGGAAAATTCCATAAGCTGTAGAGAACATTTTGTTTTCTTAAATTGCATTCCAAATGCCTGACACATAAGTAGTTCAGTAATCAGTAAATGTTTGCTAAATTAAATTTAATCTCTTTAAATTTGCCCACACCTTCATTTAAAGATAGTAATTTTCAAAATGGTATAAGAATATGGACTGCCAAGGATGATATAGATGAGGGCATAAAGGAAGGTAGACATAAATGAGAAAATAAATTCTGAAGAATCAAAGTAAAATTTGGATAGGAAGGATAAAATATATTAGGAGCTACCACTTAAAATTCTATAATAATCTGTTGAATGGAAATAGTTTTTCTCCAAACATCTTCAAATGAAAAGTTGATAAAGTATTAAAATAAAATATTTTTTTAAAATGTTTTTATTGATTTTTTTTTTAGAGAGAGAGGAAGGGAAAGGGAGAGAAACATCAATTGGTTGCCTCCCACAAGCACCCTGACCAAGGATCGTGCCTGCAACCTGGGCATGTGCCCTGACCAATAATCCAACCAGCGACCTTTCAGTGCACAGGATGATATTCAACCAACTGAGCCACACAGGCCAGGGCTCGTTATTTCCTTTTTTTTTTTTTTTACAATTCTTCCGATGCTATCGCCAAACTTTATTTATTTTTTTTTTTTTAGTATCTTTGTAACTTCTTCTTTTTTTTTTTTTTCTTTTTTCTTTTTCGCTAAAAGTATTACAAAGGGTATTACATAAGTGTCCTTTCCACCCCCCCCCCCTTGACAAGCCCCTGCCCTCCCTTACCCCCCAGTGTCTTATGTCCATTAGTTATGGTTATATGGATGCATACAAGTCCTTCGGTTGATCTCTTACTCCCCTCCCTCCTGTCCCCCAACCCTCCCTGGCCTTCCCACTGCAGTTCGACAATCAGTTTGAGGCAGTTCTGCCACTGTATTTATTATTGTTCGAAAGTTTGTAATGGTCTTAATTATCCACGAAAGAGTGAGATCATGTGGTATTTTTCCTTCATTGACTGGCTTGTTTCACTTAGCATAATGCTCTCCAGTTCCATCCATGCTGTTGCAAATGGTAAGAGTTCCTTCTTTTTAACAGCAGCATAGTATTCCATCGTGTAGATGTACCACAGTTTTCTAATCCATTCATCTACTGATGGGCACTTAGGCTGTTTCCAGATCTTAGCTATGGTGAATTGTGCTGCTATGAACATCTGGGTGCATATATCCTTTCTGATTGGTGTTTCTGGTTTCTTGGGATATATTCCTAGAAGTGGGATCACTGGGTCAAATGGGAGTTCCATTTTTAACTTTTTGAGGAAACTCCATACTGTCTTCCATAGTGGCTGCACCAGTCTGCATTCCCACCAGCAATGCACGAGTGTTCCTTTTTCTCCACATCCTCTCCAGCACTTGTCGTTTGTTGATTTGTTGATGCTAGCCATTCTGACAGGTGTGAGATGGTACCTCATTGTTGTTTTGATTTGCATCCACCTGATTTTTCTTTTTCTTCCTAACCACTAATAACACTGATAAAGCAGTATAATAAGCAACTCTATATTCTCTATCTAGATTCAGCAAATGTTAGTGTTCTATAATGTCTGCTTTTTGAAATTACATATTTATCTTAATTATGAGCCATTTATACTCAGAATCATGGTTTTAGCAATGAAATGCAACTTTAGAAAGTAAGAATCAAACCCTTTTCATAATGCCCTAATAGCAAGAATGTTAGAAATAATAAAAAGATAAATATCTAGTCTAGATGGGAAAAGAATACATATAAGCACATCTTTTAAAATAATGAAAATGCTATAAGCATTATTTAAAAAAATGCCATAGCATTAATAATTTTAAGAAGAAAAACAAAGTAAACAAAGAAATCACTTTTTGATTTACTTGTTTTGGTAATGAAATTGGGGTGGTGAAGGAAAAAAGGGTAATATCCATGTCAGCAAGGGTTTTGTGGAAGAGGTTACTCTTACATACCACCAAAACTGCAATAATACACTTTCCTGGAGGGCAAATGAGCTACACAGCCTTAAAAATGCACATAGTTTTGGCTCAGCAATTTCCCCTGTAGGAATTAGCTTAAGGAAACTAATGAAAATGTGGTAAGATATTTAACAATAACCTAGTAACTACATGGGGATAGACTATTTAAATTCTGGTACAAATATATGATGGAACACTAACAGGTTATCAAAAAGATAATTTAAATGAATATTTATGAACATGTAAATATATTTACAACACACTGTCAGTAAAGAAAATAAAACACACGCCTATATGCAAAGGAAAAGCTTGGAAGGAACACAAAAAGGGTTCAATAAATATCTGATGACTGAACATAAATGTTATTAACAGTTCTCTCTTCATGGAACTACAAATGTTTGAAATTTCTTTTATTTGCTTATTTATATTTCCTAATTTCTATAATAAATATCTATTGCCTTTAAAATAAAAACACTATCGTAAAACAGCAGAAAGCAAAGCAAAACAGAATATAACCCTTCTCATCTGTCCTCATATGGCCAAAACCACACTGCAGTCCATTATCTGTAGAATTGTCTCCCCACTGGTCCAAGTTCTGTGAGGGCAGGGACTGTGTCTGATGGGTCACTGACACATCGCTGTAGGTACAGATACTGTGGCAGATGGCAGAGCAAGGACCATAACCCAAATCACCCAGGTCCTCACATATTTTGAAAATGGCAATAGCTCCAGTCAGATTGTCCCAATTAAAACTTACATATCTCAGATACAACATTTTGGTGGAATTACTTTTTATGCTCTTAACAGCAAATCTATTTTTTGAATTTAAAAACCCAATTCAATGAAATCCTGCTCCTATCTTTCAGAATCAAATACTTTATTACTATCCCTTTTCTGGAAAACTATAAGAGATGCCTACAAAGGAACAAGGCCTGAAATTTATTTTCTACCAGTTCTATTGATGGTATCTATTAAGAACTAGTTTAGCACTAGCTGGTATTATCATGGTCAAAGGCACAAACCTTGGTTGTAGGCTCAATCCCCAGCCCTGGTCAGGGAGTGTGCAGCAGGCAACCAATCAATGTGACTGTCTCATATCAAAATTTCTCTCTTTCTTTCTCTCCCCCTCCCTTCCACTCCCTCTAAAAATCAATGGGAAAATATCCACACGTGAGGATTAACAACAACAAAAACAACCAACCAACCAAACGAACAAACAAACAAACAAAAAACATAGTTTAAGTCATTTTCCTCAGAATGATAAATGAAAAACTTTCAGTACCATATCTTCTTGCACAACTTACTAGTATATGATTGATTTATATGATAATGGAAATAAAATTAGGAAGGAGTTCCTGCAATGATATATGATTGTCTGGATCAGTGGTCGCCAACCTTTCAGACCTCATGGACCACCAGCAGTCTGCGGACACCGGTCGGCGACTGCTGGTCTGGATGATCTCTAGGTTCCTTTAACTTTTAAGCTTTCACAATTTTTAAAAAATTTGCTTTATTTTTATTTACTTACTTAAATATGTTTTTATTGATTTCAGAGAGAGGAAGGGTGAGGGAGAGATAGAAACATCGATGAGAACTATTAATCAGCTGCCTCCTGCACGCCCCCTACTGGGGATCGAGCCCACAATCCAGGCATGTGTCCTGACTGGGAATAGAATCCTGACTTCCTGGTTCATGAGTTGATGCTCAACTGCTGAAACATATAAGCTGAGCAATTTGCTTTATTTTTATAAACATAATTAAGAAAAATAATTTCAGTTGGAATGTTTTTCATTCTTGGTGACTCTGGAGCCATATTTAGTTTATATTTTATCTCAATAGATATTTTTATTCTAATGTGACTTCTTCAGAAAGAAAATATAAATCCTAATGTATTTGAGTCTAAAAGGAGGGAAATATGAGCTTTCTCATATCAATCTGACAATTTTTTTCAAACTACAATCCCAAAAGATTCTAATTATCTTTGTCTTTGAAAAAGTTACTTTACTGATTAAAGAATCAGGATTTCCTAGTGGAAAAAACAAGCATTAAGCCATCACACTAAAAAAAAAAATCTTAAAAAGTTATAATTACTGACTATGGTAAGTGGTATGAAGGAAAAGTACAGGGTGTGGTATTAAGAAGGAAAAGCATAAAGGACAAGGAATGGCATCTGTTTGAGAGAGAAGTAGGCAAGGATGTTTCTGAGGAAGGGGTATCTAAGCTGAGATCTGAACAGGGAAGGCTGGCAGAGTCTGTTCAGGTAAAAGTAATACCAGGTACAAACCCCGAGGCAGAAGGAAATAAGAAGGCCAAAGTTTCAGCTACTGACACTCAGGGAAGAGAGATTCCTGCTATTAATAGGTCATTCATTTCAGCCTATAAAGAGAAGTCACAATACCTTCAACAGAATGCGGATATCTTCTTTATTAGAGTTTCCATCTACTTGAGTTACTCTGTATTCTAACCATTGTTGAACTATTGCTTTTTCTTCTGCAGTGCTCCCAAGCAAAAATTCTTTGTTGGCTTCCTTGACTAGATGAGCTGCTATAGTAGCCAATCCTGTCAGACATGGACCACTGTTTGTTTGAAGAACTGGAATCTAAAAAAGAAAAAAAAGAGTTCTTCATGTAAATTTTAAAACAAATACTAACAGGACTGCAATTCTATGTAATCGCTAAATCCCTCAACCATTTCTCAAATACTCTTAAGATTTCACTTTAAGGGTTTTTTTCAAGATGGCAGCAGAGTAAGTGGATCCTTCTTGCACCTCCTCCCAATACCAAACTGAAAATAAAACTAAATTGGGGTACATTTACCCTAAAGTACCAAGTAAAAACTAGCCAAAGAGGAGAATTTTAACAAGGAAGGGCAGAAACCATCTAGAGACTTGTAGGAAGGGCAGGGTCACGAGAGCAGCTGGCCCAGCTCCTACAGGCACCAGGCTGAAGGTGAGGAGATAGCTTAACTGCAGGCGGGGGGGGGGGGCGCGCCTAGGAGGAATAAGGCCCGGGGCTCCCCCAGGTTGGAGAACAGTGGCCCATGAAAGCCAAAAGAGAAAGGTAGCCTGTCAGAGATAAAAACCACTTAAAAAATAACATAAAAAAAAACAACGCACAGGATTTTTGTTTGTAGCCACTCACCCAGGCTTTGGTGGAGGGAGGGCAGTGCAAACTGCAGTCCCCTGAGGAGATTCTGGGATGGGAGGTATTGGGAGGAAGAAGTGGTGGAACGACGACAGGCGAGAGACCTGAGCTCAGTCACCTCCCCACCACCCCATATTGCAGTAGCCATTTTTCCTGAGAGGCACAAGCCTTTCCCAGCATCAGCAACCTGGGGAAAGGCAAATAACCTGCCCCCAAAGATACACCTCACCTCACCTTCAGGAAGCTTGCCCGCCTCACCCTGCATCTCAACCCCTGCTGAGGAGTCTGCAGCAGAGGCCAAGCCTACAAGCTGTGTAGTCTCAGGGAACGTCAGTGACTGGCTTTGGGATGGGGCGATCCCCCCACTGTAAAGTGACTGATACTTCTCCCTTGCGAGAGAGCTGGTAAAAACTACCAATTTCCAGAAGACCCCACCAGACTAAATATGAGATTCACCCTGCTGAGGTCAGGGGAATATTCCAGATAGACTCAAATGAGTGGCTCTGCGATGGGGGAACACACCCACCATCTTTGCTGAAACCAGAACGGCACCTCCCCCTCACAAGAGACTCAGAGGTCTCATCCCAATTCTGCCAAAAGCCCTTTCAGAAAGAGCCTTTTTAGTGACTAAGTCTGACAGCAGGCAGAACCAAGCAGAGGCAGAGCCCAAGCTGCCTTGGGACATTTGCTGACATGGCCCTGTCAAGCTAACAAGCCGGCCCTAGAGCACAGCTTGGCCTCTCCCTCGCACAGCCAAGCTCTGTGGAGGCAGCCATAAACCGTGGATCACTTGAAGCTTTGAAAAGGTTGTGAAGGGCAAAACATGGTTAGCTTTGGATAGCAATCAGCACCAAATTACCTCTCAAGAGCATACAAAACAGTCAGCTTCAGTCAACATAAAGCAGCATCCAAAGGGAGCTCCCATAATGCATTTAACTCTGCTGAGACAAAATCCACTTCAATTATTTTTGCATTTTTTATTGCATTGTAATTATTTTTGACTCTTTTTTCTTCCATATCTCTTTTCTCTTTCCTTTTCTTATTCTATTTTTCTCTTTCTCCTCTTACCCTCTTTCTTATTTATTTCCTTTTCATAATTTTTTACATTCTTTCATTTATAGGTTTCCTTTTCCTATTCTTTATTTTTATAATTGCTCTCCCTTCTTTCCTTCCATATTCTTTTCTTCCCACTTTTTTTTCTTTCGTAATTTTTTCCTTCTTTTATTATTCTTGCTCTCTTCTCTCTTTTCTAATTCTCCTTTGTTTTAAAGTTGCTTTTGTTGTTGTTGTGGGGGTCTTTTGTATGTTTTGTTTACTTTCTAGTTTTACTTCCTTTGTTCTATCAACACCTGCATAACAGCTCACACGACAGGGGGGTGGGGGGGTGGTGAGCCTCACAGTCAGCCAGCCTGAGGCAAGATCCTGCCCATGAATGGGACAGATATAATCAAGAACCAATTGCAACAGGAGAACCCAAAAACCCACACATGGGACATCCCTAGAGCATCCAGCTCAGGAGATCAAAGAAACTGCACTGCTGGGTCCCACAGGACACTTACTACATAAAGAAACCTTACAAAGACTGGGAGTCATGGCAGTTCTATCCAATACATAGAAACAAACACAAAGAGACAGCTAAAATGGTCTCCATATGAAAGACAGCTCCATATGAAAGAAAAGGAGAAATCTCCAGATAAAGAGCTAAATGAAATGGAGGTAAGCAATGATGAGGAATACTGTTCAAAATAATGGTTATAAAAATGCTCAAGGAACTTAAGAATTACAAGGAACTTACTGTGAAATATAACAGCATGAAAAAGGAAATCGAAACCATGAACAAGAACCAGTCAGGAATTAAAGAAAACCATATCTGACATCAAGACTACACTGGGAGGAATTAATAGATTGAATGCAGCAGAGGACTATATCATCGATTTGAAAGACAGGTAGAAAAAAACACCATTTAGAGCAGCAAAAAGAAAAAATAATTTTAAAAAGAGAGAATAATTTAAGGGAACTTTGGGACAACATGAAATCACCATCACAGAGGTCCTAGAAGGAGAAGAATGTGAGCGAGGAATAGAGAATCTGTTAGGAGAAATAATGACAGAAAACTTCCCTAACTGGGTGAAGGAAAAAAAATCACACAAGCTCAGGAAGCACAGAGTCCCAATCAATACAAACCCACACTAAGACACAACATAATGAAAATGGCAAAGGTTAAAGATAAAGAGAGAATCTTAAAGACAGCAAGTATGAACAAAAAGTTAACTACAAGGGAGTTCCCATTAGACCAGTGGTTCTCAACCTGTGGGTCGCGACCCCTTTGGGGGTCGAATGACCCTTTCACAGGGGTCGCCTAAGACCATCAGAAAACACATATATAATTACAGATTGTTTACAGTAGAAAAATTACAGTTATGAAGTAGCAACAAAAATAATTTTATGGTTGGGGGTCACCACAACATGAGGAACTGTATTAAAGGGTCGCAGCATTAGGAAGGTTGAGAACCACTGCATTAGACTGTCACCTGATTTCTCATCAGAAACATTTCAGGCCAGAAGGAATTGGCATGAAGTATTCAAAGTAATGAGAAGCAAGGACCTGAATCCAAGACTCTATCCATGAAACCTACCATTAAAATTGAAGGCAAAATAAAGACTTTCCCAGACAAATAAAAGGCTAAAGGAGT
>NW_005871564.1:8326-16387 GCF_000147115.1 Myotis lucifugus | reverse complement strand
AACCACCAATCAGAAAGAATATATACTAGTACATCCCTATGTTTATAGCAGCACAATTTACAATAATTAAGATCTGGAAACAGCCCAAGTGCCCATCAGTAGATGAGTGGATTAAAAAGCTGTGGTACATTTACACAATGGACTACTATGCAGCTTTAAAAAAGAAGGATCTCTTACCCTTTGAGACAGCATGGATGGGCCTGGAGATTATTATGCTAAGCGAAATAAGTCAGTCAGAGAAAGACAAGTATCACATGATCTCACTCATATGTGGAATCTAATGTACAAAATAAACTGACAAAATAGGTTGAGATGCGTGGGATACAATGACAGATCACAGAGGGGAGAGGGGTAGAAGCGATGGTGGTGGTGGTGGTGGTGGGGGGGCAGATGACAATTTAGAGACAATTATTAGTAAAAATAAATTATGCACAACCCCAGCATACTAACTCAAAAAAAATCCCATTACCTTGTCATCTAATCATCATCTTCCAAAACAGGTATGTAATCTTGTCCTCATTTTACAGATAAAAAAAACCCAAGGTCACCAGGTTTGTAATGTCAGAATCAGGGTTTGAACAAAATACAATTGGCTCCAAAGTCCATTCTCTTTAGTACAGAAATCTTAGTTGCAATCATGGCACACCTACTATTTTCACATTCATCTTAATGGTCTTCAATTAATCACTTTTAACGGCCGCATAAGTAATATGATGAACCATTCCCCTAGAGCTGGATCTCTGAATTGTTTTCAGTTTTCAATTATTATTGTTAATTCAGTTTTTAATTATTATTGATCATTATTATTATGTTGCAGAGAATGGCTTCTTGGCTTACGCTTGTCAATTGTTTTAAAAAACAAACAGCAGACTGAATTTTATCACAAACCCTCATCCCTTCCCCAAACACATAAATAGAAACTTTCAATAGCTGTCTCCTGCTAAAAGAAAGCAAGAAAGAAAGGAACCAGATGGAAACCATATTGTTCAAAGGTCACTGCATCCGCTTCATGAAGCTCTGCTCAGGACCGCGAGGGAAACCGCGGCAGGGCTGGCACTCGGCTCAGGAGTCAGCTCTCTGAGGGGGTGTCAGCGTTACCCATCACGCGCACCCCAGGCCCGCACAGGGTTCGGGGCGGGGCTGCGGAAGGATGAATGAAAGCTCCCCTTACAGCAGCTGCTGCCACTGAACGCCAGCGCTCAGCCTCCGGGCTGGTGTCTCTATGGGCTCAGGGATTCTCTTCGCTTCCCCAGAACCGGGTCACGACCAAGCCCACAGGGGGCGGTCCCTCGCCCGTTCCGGGAGCGAGCGCTGCCAGAGGAGACCCCAGGCGCCGACACGTGGGAGCTGAGGGCCGCCTCCTCCCACCTCCGCCTCCGCCGGCCGGCCCGTCCTCCCTGGCTGCGCAGGCCCCGCTCCCGGCCAGCTCTTCCCCTCCGCGCCGCCTGCGCTTCTCACCTGGCGCTCGCCCTGAGCGCTGTACTTGTTCCCTTTGCTCAGCCCCAGGGACTTCTCCAGCAGCGTCAACTCCGCGGCCGCCGCCATCTTTCCGTCTGAGCTCCGGGAGTCCCCGGCGTCGCGTTCCCCGGCGTCGGCGGGGCGGGACAGCGAGGTCCCCCGGCGTCGGCGGGGCGGGAAGGCGCTGCGCAAACTCTCCGGCTATTGGCTGAACGCAGGGGGCGGGGAGGCGCGCCTGCGCGCGGGGGGCGGGGCCACGAGAAGGGCCTGGGAATGGGCGTGCCGTGAGACAGGTGGAGCGGGCGGTGTCCCTGGGCGCCGAGCCCTGCCGGGAGTGCTGGCGAGCCAGCCCTTGGTGGCCAGTGGACGGCATCTGCCAACTTCTAAACGGCAGGCTGCTGGACTGCAGAGGTAACTGGCTAACTGACACTTCCTATGCATAGTGGAAACCGAAATTTACCTTAGTCAGGCTCAGGAATCTGAGTTTGAGCGAGCAAATTGAAGAGCAAAGAGTTCACAATCTGTTAGGGGTTTCCAACATATAGCGTTAATCATGGGGATTTTAATTGTTTAAATTAAATTATTTTAATTTTCTTATGTAACTCTACAGCTCAATAGTAGCAGTAGAATATAAATTTAAAGATAATTATAGAGCACTGGGTAGTTAGTATCAAGTGATTCCTGTACCCCCCCCCCCCCGCCCCATCAGCCATTAGTAGTTTTAAGGATCTTTATTAGCGATACCAGAAAGATAGTGATATGATTTATGTAGCTTTTGTTATGTAAGTAAGCAGTGCACATGACGTTTTCCTCTTAAGTTGCTATATTTTTGTATTTCAAAGCAGAAAATGGGCAGTATATGTTGAACGCCTGAATATTTCCAAAAGATTTCTGGAAAAAAAAATTCTACATCGCAGAATGAATAAACAAAATGTGTATTAGTTCGAGAGAAATGGAAATTCTCTTTTCCTTACATTTCCCCTGCTGCCAGTATTCTGGGTTAGGAAAGATGTCACATAGTACAAGATTCCCCTGTAAGCTTCTGTATTTCTCATTTAGTGATGAATTATCTAAAAGTGATAACTTTTTTGGATTAATATTGAGTAAATGGGTGAAATATCACTTTTCATTTATGCTTTTTGATTGAGTTATTGAAAATAGATTTTATAATTAAAAAGAAACTTTGATTTAATGTTGTTTCAAGCTTCTTTCTTCCCTTCTAGTCCTGAAGTTTTTTAACTGTGAATTTCCTTTTCTTCCCTGGTATTCATACTTTTGTTTTGGATGTTTATGACTAGGAAAATAAAATTGGTTGACCACTCCAACACTTCTGAGATGAAAAGGAACAGAGGTGATACCACATGAAAATAGACAAATTTAAACTGGATTTCAGGAGCCAGGGATTATTCAACAGTAGCTAATTATGTCACTCCAGGTAGGCAGTTAACCTCATTGGGACTCAGTTTCCCCAAAATAACCCAGTGGGCTTTGATTAGGTATTCTCTGTGCCTTTTAGTGTTGAGATTCTGTCTTTCAATATTTAAAGTGAACATGTATTTTGTATACTTTTGCCTTAAAGTGGACATATATTTTTGTACTATTGATGTAATTTTGTAATTATAATTTTGTAATGTAACTGTACTACTAATTCAATTTTGTATAGTTGGCTGGAAGGGCCTTTTGTTTTGGACAACTGTGGTGTATAAATATAGTGGCTTGCCTGCTTTAAACAGAATTTATGGATGGCCATAGAGAGAGGTGTCTCGGTGTCTCTGTCATACTCTCTACACTGATACCAATAGATGAGAAAGAGGATCAGAAGAGCTTCATGTACAGATGCTTAGAAGGGCCTTATAGTTGGTTTAATGCTCTGCTTTTGCCACCTTAAAATTCTTAACAGTTTTTTTAAAGTGGGGCTTGCATTTTCATTTTGCGCTAGACCTCATGAGTAGAAGAAAGGGAATCATAAAGATCAGAGTATAAATGCAATTGGTTCTAAAATAACAATACAAAAGATCAATGAAACCAAGAGTTGGTTTTTTGAAAAGATAAACATGGTTGACAAACCTTTAGCCAAACTCATCAAGAAAAAAAAAAGAAAGAGAGGACCCAAATAAATAAAATCAGAAATGGAAAAAGAGAAGTAACAACTAACTCCATAGAAATGCAGGGGATTGTAAGAAAGTCTTACAAATAACTATATGCCAATAAATTGGACAATCTTGACAAAATGGATAAATTTCTAGAAACATACAACCTTCCAAAACTGAATCAGGAAATCTGAATAAACTAATTAAAACTAATGAAATTGAAGCAGTAATAAGAAAACTGACAATAAACAAAGGCCTAGACCAGATAACTTTTCAGGTGAATTTCCCCAAACATTCAAAGAAGAACCAGCACCTATCCTCAAACTATTCCAAAAAATTCAAGAGGAGGGAAGACTCCCATGCTCATTTTATGAGGCCAGCATTATCCTAATTCCAAAACCAGAGAAGGACACTGCAAAGAAAGAAAAGTATAGGCCAATATCCCTGATGAAAATAAATGGTAAAATCCTCAACAAAATATAAGCAAACAGGATCCAGTGATACATTAAAAAGATCATACACCGTGATCAAGTGGACTTTATTTCAGGGATGCAAGGTGATATTATCCACAAATCAATAAATGTGATATACCACATAGACAAAATGAAGGATAAAAATTACACGATTATACCAATAGAAGCAAAAAAAAGCATTTGATAAAATCTAGCACTAATTTATAATAAAAACCCTCAGCAAAGTGGGGATAGAGAGAATATACCTCATATGGCCATATATGACAAACCCACCGCCAACATCATACTCAATGGGCAATAACTAAAAGTGTTTCTTTTAAGATCAGGAACAAGACAGGATGCCTACTTTCATCACTGTAATTCAACATAGTACTAGAAGTCCTAGCGAAGGCAATCAGACAAGAAGAAGATATAAAAGACACCCAAAATGGAAAAGAATAAATAAAACTGTCATAATTTGCAGATGGCATGACACTGTATATAGAGAACCCTAAAGATTCCACCTAAAATCTACTAGAACTGATAAATGAATTCAATAAAGTAGCAGGATACAAAATAAATACCCAGAAATCAGTTGCATTTTTTACACCAATAATAGAAGGAAACTAAGAAAACAGTCCCATTTACAATTGCATAAATAACTCCCTCAGAATAAATTTAACCTAAGATTTAAAAGACCTGTACTTATAGAAAACTATAAGATACTGAAGAAAGAAATTAAAGAAGATACAAATCAGTGGAAACATATGCTTCATGAATTGGAAGAATTTATATCATTAAAATGTCCACACTACCCAAGGCAATCTATAGATTTAATGCAATTCCTATCAAGATACCAATGGCATATTTTACAGAACTGGAACAAATATTCAAAAAATTATAATGTAATTCATATCAAGATATCAATGCCATATTTTATAGAACTGGAACAAATATTCAAAAAATTTATATAGAACCATAAAAGACCCTGAATAGCCTCAGCAATCTTTAGAAAGAAGAACACTATTTAAGGAATCATGCTACCTGTTATCAAATTATACTAAAAGGTCACAGTAATAAAAACAACATGGCATTGGCATAAAAATAGACATATAGATCAATGGAACAGAATAGCGAGCCCAAAAATAAGTCCACCCTTCATGGTCAGCTAATATTTGACAAAATAAGCAAGAACATACAATGGGGTAAAGATAGTCTATTCAATAAATGGTGTTGAGAAAATTGGACAGATATCTGCAAAAATATAGACCACCTTCTTACAACATAAACAAGAATAAACTCAAAATGGAGTTTAAAGACTTAAATGTTAGACTTGAAACCACAAAAATCCTAGAAGAAAACATAGGCAGTAAAATCTCAGACATTTCTTGTAGCAATATATAGATATAGATATAGATATAGATATAGATATGGATATAGATATATAGGTATATAGATATCATCTCAGGCAAGGGAAACAAAAGAAAAAATAAACAAATGGGACTACATCAAAATAAAAAGGTTTTACACAGCAAAGGAAACCATCAGCAAAATGAAAAGACAATTCACTGAATGGGAGAACATGTTCATCAGTGATATATCTGATAAGGGATTAATATCTAAAATTTATAAAGAACTTATATAAAGAACTCAACACTAAAAAACAAGCAATCCAATTTAAAAATGGACAAAAGACCTGAATAGACACTTCTTCATGGTGTATATACAGATGACCAACAGATATGAAAAGATGCTCAACATCACTAGTTATCAGAGAATTGCAGATTAAAATCACAATAATATATCATCTCACACCTGTCAGAATGGGCATCATCAATAAACCAATGAACAAGTGCTGGTGAGGATGTGGAGAAAAGGGAACCCTCATGCACTGTTGGTGGAAATACAGATTAGTACAGCCGCTATGGAAAGCAGTATAGAGATGCCTCAAAAAATTAAAAAATGGAATTATCTCAAGATCCAGTGATTCCACTTCTGGATTTTCAGATATATTCTGAAGAAACTCAAAACTCCGATTTGAAAGAATATATTCACCCTTACGTTCATTGCTATGTTATTTACAGTAGCCAAGATCTGGAAACAGCCTAAGTGCCCATCAGTAGATCAGTGGATAAAAAAGCCATGGTGCATTTATACAATGAAATACTACTAAGCCATAAGAAGAAGGAAATCTTACCTTTTGTGACAGCATGGATGGACCTGGAGAGTATTATGCTAAGTGAAATAAGCCAGTCAGCAAAAGACAAATACCATATGATTTCACTTACATGTGGAATCTCATGAACAAAATAAACAAATAAAATAGAAACATATTCATAGAGACAGAGAACAGACTGATAGCTATCAGAGGGGAGGGGTTGTGAGGCCAAATAAAAAAAGTGAAGGGATAAAAAAAAAAACACCCACACTAAAACCCAAAACCCTCATAGACACAGATAACGGTATGGTGAATACAAGAGGTAAAGGAGGGTGGGGTGTGGTAGAAGAGGGTAATTGGTGACAGAAGGAGACTTGACTTTGGATGATGGACACAGAATACAGTATATAGATGATATATTGTAGATTTGTACACCTGAAACATATACTTTTATTAAGGAACTAAAGGCCCGGTGTCCCTCAGACCAGCCTGCACCCTCTCCAATTTGGGACCCCTCCTGTCAGACATCCCTCTCACAATCCGGGACTGCTGGCTCCCAACCGCTCGCCTGCCTGCCTGCCTGAATGCCCCTAACCGCTTCTGCCTGCCAGCCTGATCACCCCCTAACCACTCCCCTGCCAGCCTGATTGACGCCTAACTTCTCCCCTGCCAGCCCGGTTACCCACAACTGCCCTTCTCTGCTGGCCTGATCCCCCCCAACTGCTCTCCCCTGCCAGCCTGGTTGCCCCCAACTGCCCTTCCCTGCCAGCCTGGTTGCCCCTAACTGCCCTCCCCTGCAGGCCTGGTCCTCCCCAACTGCCCTCCCCCTGCCAGCCATCTTGTGGCTGTGGGCGCCGCCATCTTTGAGGGTGGGACAGTCAATTAGCATATTCCCTCCTTATTGGCTGTGGACACCGCCATCTTTGCGATGGCATGAGGGTCAATTAGTATATTCCCTCTTTATTAGATAGAATGCCACCCCAAGAAATTCAATTAAAAAAATTTTTTTTTAGCGTAAGTTACATCATTCTGTCTTCATAGCAGTAATGGGAGAAGCATGGCCTCCAGGTATCATTCAGGGCTTTGGATGCAAAAACAATATCTACTTTGATTAAGTAGATTAAGAATATTCAGTATTAAAGAATTTTAGTAAGTTCACAATAATGTTAGGAAGACTGGAGAAACAATCTCAAAGCTAGGGTTCCCAAACCAAGCTGTAGAATTGATTTCCTTAGGAAACTGCTACCACTGATGTCATGGCTACAAAGTACAAACACCAGAAATTAGATTTTATTGCCACTACTACTATGACGAATACCATTTTGGCATCAGAAACATGATCTTTATTATTATGTTTTTAATCCCCATTTGAGGATATGTCTTTATTGATTTTTAGAGAGAGAGGAAGGGAGAAAAACAGATAGAGACAGGGAGGGAGGAAGAAAGAGAGAGAGAAAAAGAGAGAAACATTGATATGAGAGAGAAACATTGATTGGCTGCTTCCCTCATGCTCCCTGACCAGAGCTGGAACCCACAATCTAGGTTTGTTCCCTGACCTGAAATTGAACCCACAACCTTTTGGTGCACAGGATTAGGTTCCAACCAACCGAGCCACTGGCCAGGGCAGGAACTTGACCTTTAATTCATTGGGAAACTGCTCCTCTCCCACCTTTGCCTTTGGAAGCTGGATGCCCTGGAGTACTAGCTATTCCAGTACAGATGGCAGCTCCATGCAGTGTGCTTCTCAACATTGCTCAATTCTGAGTCAAAATGTGTGATTGGACAAACTTTTAGACAGTTGTTTGTGTCCTTGCTGTAAGGTAACCTGGGAAATTGAGTTTTGACTTCTATATTTGCAGGACCTTGATTATAGATTTACTTTTAGTACCATGACTAATGATTG
>NW_005871564.1:0-8226 GCF_000147115.1 Myotis lucifugus | reverse complement strand
ACAAAAATGTATAACTATCAAAAACTATAATTATTTGTATAACTATCAAATATCAGGGTGAGCATATGGAAATGAAAACAGCTTGCTGATGGTTTTAATTAGGAAAAAAGCTATTATTTCAAATTAGATGCTGAAGGAGCAGGAGGGAAGGATAAAAAAAGAATACTAGCTAATTCCAGTATTTTTTATAATAGGTAACTGGTAGGCAGTAATCAAAAGAAGAGGGGATTAAGGTTATTACATAAAACATTATTCTAAAGGTAACCTTAGAACAAAAATATGAACTTTCCTAAACATCAAAATAGAGATTGCAAACAAAACAGACCACATAGGTGGATGATTATATGTTTGTCTGTATGAGTATATATGAGTATATTGCATGAATCAATATGAAAGAATTGAAGTACAGTTTACAGATTATATGAATAAATATATATAGGTTTAATTGACCTATAAAAATAAAATAATTTTTGAATTAGCTAACAAAGCAAAATTCACATTATGTTGTTTACAGGAGCATACCCAAAACAATACAAAGGACATTTTATAATGCTAAAGGCTACAAAATAGGGTGAAGATAAAATAGTGATTAATATTTATCAATAACATTACAAAATTTTCACTAAAGCACATACAACAGGGAGATGCTAGGAGAAATAGAAACCCAGTAATAATAGGAGCCTTTAATATATCTCTCTCAATCTTAGACAGAGCCAATGAACAAATAACAAACAAACAGGAAGAATATAGAAAATATAGATAGGATAATCAATAGTATAGAACATATTCTTACATACAAATGTCTGAAACTTAATAAATAGATTTCTCTATTTCTCTACCTTCTGTATTAATTTCCTAGGGTTGGTGTGACAAATTTCCACAATCTTGGTGGCTTAAAACAACAGAAATTTATTCTCTCATGTTTCGGAGGCTAGAAGTCCAAAATCAGTTTCATTAGGCCAAAAGCAAAGGACAGCAGAGCTGCATCTTTCCAGTGCTCAAGGTCAGCATCTTCAAATCCCTGTTCTGTCTTTGCACAGCCTTCTCCTTTGTGTGCCAAAGCTCCCTCAGCCTCTCTCTTAAAAAGACACTGTGATTGCATTTAGGGCCCAACTGAGTAATCTCCCCATCTACAAATTCTTAACTTAATCATATCTGAGAAGACCCTTTTTCCTTATGAAGTGATACTTCCAGATTCTGGGGATTAGCACCTTATGCACTTGGGACCACTGTCAGCCGACCATACCTTCATTTTGAGTGCACATGACTTCATGAAAATTGATTTTAGCTTAGGTTACAAAAAACAAAAAACAAAAAAAACACATTTTAAAAGTAAATAAATTCTAAAGCATAAAAAGAACTAAAACATGATTCTTTGACCACAATGAAATAAAATTAGTAATTAATAATAAAGTAAAAATTTGAAAAGGCTTTTTAAAGAAATGTAACAATAGTCTCATAAACAACTCTTGGGTCAAAGAGGAAACACAGGCTGAAATTGCAGAATAACTTAAATCTGAGAGATAGCTATCAGAGGACAATTCATACTGTGATATTCTTATAGTATTAACAAAAATGAAAAATAACTTAAAACTATAATCTACATAAAGAAGTTAAAAATAAGTGAAAGAAATCAGAAGAAAAGAAGTAATAAAGATAAAAGCAATGTGTAAGAAAACAATAACAAGAGTAGAACTATATTTACATTCAAATTACAAAAATTGAAAAATTAACTAAATAAACCACAAGCTACTGTATATAGTGAGAAAACATAAATACAAAGATTGAAAGTGGCAAGAGGGAAAAATCTACCATAGCGGAGAGAATTTTATTTTGTACAAGATTCTGCAAATGTGTAAACTTAAGTGAAGTTTTCCAGAAAAAATTTTCCGATTTTTTTTTTCTTAAGTGAAATAAGCTAGTCAGAACAAGACAAGTATCACATGACCTTATTTGTGGAATATAATGAACAAAATAAACTGATGAACAAAATAGATCCAGAGACATGGAAGCATGAAACAATCTCAGAGGGAAGGGAGGAAGGAGGATCTTAAGAGATTAATCAAAGAATTATATGCATACTAGAGGCCCGGTGCACGGATTCCTGCACATTGAAAGGAAACTAATTAGAAGGTGGCTGGCAGGGTGGGACTGGGCGAGATGGGCTGTACATGCCCTGGAGCCAACCTCCTGTGGTCCCTCCCTGGCTGGCCACACCTGGGGCGTTGCTGGGGCTTGAAGGGTGGGCGTCTGCAGAGTAGCAGGGTCCCTATGGCAGGTGGAGTCCCTCAGCCTGGCCTGTGGGGATTGGCTGAAACCAGCAGTCCAATATCCCCCTAGGGGTCCCGGAGTGCGAGAGGGCACTCTGCAAAGTTGCTGTTGCTCCGCAGCTCCTGCGTTGAACATCTACCCTCTGGTGGTCAGTGTGCGTCATACTTACCGGCTGGTCACTTAACCTTTTATATATATAGATATGTGTAACCATGGACACGGACAATAGTTCAGCAGGCCTGGAGGGTAAGATGGGGGACGGGGCTTCAGATGCTGGGTAGAGGGTGGGTCAAAGAGGAAAAAAACGGGACATCTGTAGTACTTTCAACAACAATGATACATTTTTTAAAAATGCAACTTAATGTGAAAACAAATGAAGGAAACCTCATTTGAAATGGAGTTGGGAAGACCTGAAGGGGAGCTCTCATGCACTCCTCCTCCTCCTCCTCCTCCTAGTTCACAGACCTCAACAGGAAGAAGCTTGCTTTACTACCCCAGCAGGAGGAGGGAGGTTTTAAAACTTGGAAATTTGTTTTACAGAGAGTAAAACATTGATCCCTAACCCTGTCAACAATTTCTCCAAATAAGAAAACTACAGAACAATCTCAATTCTAAATATAAATGTAAAAATTATAAATAAAACATTGGTAAATAGAACCCAATTGCACATTAAAAATAATAGGTAATGAGTAAGTTTATTTAAATAATGCTAGGGTGGTTCAACATTCAGAAATCTGTTATAAAATCCATCATATTAATGCAGCTAAGGAGAAAAATTATATAATCATCTCCACAGGCTCAGAAAAGTCATTTGACATTATTTAGTACTCATTTACATATAGAACGCTCAATAAAATAGCAATATAAATATATGCATGTAAATTCCAAAGTCTGAAAGGTAGTGGTTTATTTTTTATTTAATGAGAAAACATTAGAGGCTTTCCTGTTAAAGTAAGGAATAAGGGGAATGCTCTCCATCTCCCCTACTTTGTAACATTGTGTTCGAAGGTTTTAGCCAACACACTTAGATGAGAGAAAGTAATTAGAGGCAATGCAAATGGAAATGAGAGATCAGCTATCTCTGTTTGTAGATAATATGATTTCATATCTTGAAAATTCAAAAGAATCAATGGGAAAACTAAAAACAATAAGAGAATTTATCAAAGCAGCAGATTATAATATCAACACTAAAAATAAATAGTTAGAAATTATAATTAGAGAGAAGACCCCATTTATATTAGATATTTAAAAAACTAGATGTAAATATAATAAGAGGTGTTAGTTACATGAATAAATATATAAAAACAAAAGGCTGCAAAGTATATTTGAGCATGCCATATGACTGTTAATCCTCTCTAAATTAATTTATAAATTAGCAAATTTTAGTAAAAAGCCACGTGTGTGTGCACGCACATGCGCAAGTTTGGAGACTGGAGACAATAAAAGGTTCATTTGGAAGAACAGACAAGCAAGAAATGCTATAAAAATTCTTTAGGTTAAAAAAGAGCAATGGAAGGTGTGGGTTAGGGAAGACCTTTAAGATATTAAAACATTATTATAAATCCCCTATAATCAAAACAAAGTAATATTGACATATGAATAGACACTTAATGGAACAGAATAGAAAATTCAGATATAGACCCAGTTGCAGCTGTTAATATGCAATAAAGGCAGCATCTCAAATTAATGGTGGGGAGAGATGAATTTTTTAATAAATGGTGTTCAATAGTCTCCAAAATACACACTAATAAATTATAAAGGCATTAGAGATTAAATGTAAAAAATAAAGGAATTATAAACAAACACTTAAAAAAAAAGATTACCTGTGAGAGAGGAGACAATATGAAAGGGATAGAAATAGAAACCAGACTTTTGTGACTCTACCTTTCATATAGCTTTGACTTTGGAATTAGATATATATTTTTACATAATTATAAACTCATTAAATTAAAAAAGAAATCCCTAAAGAACTGAAAGTAAAATAAAATAAAATGTACATCAAGTTGGTGACATGATCATATAGTGCAAACATTTATGAAAAAATTTATATTTTTGGTTTGGTTGCCATATTAGCGGTGTTAGTGATGGTACTATTTCTCTGGCTCTAAGGAAAATAGAAAACTTGTGCTGTGCAGTAAGGCATGTGTACAGTGCCACAAAGCAAAGGGGGAACTGTGGTGTTGCTGGAAGCTCGGGTTTGGGTATGGCAGTAAAGAGAAGCAGATGCAAGATAGATAATTTATCAAAACTCCTCAGTCCTGCCGAAACCAGTTTGACTCAGTGGATAGAGCGTCGGCCTGCGGACTGAAAGGTCCCAGGTTCGATTCCATCAAGGGCATGTACCTGGGTTGCAGGCACATCCCCAGTAGGAGATGTGCAGGAGGCAGCTGATCGATGTTTCTCTCTCATCGATGTTTCTAACTCTCTATCTCTCTCCCTTCCTCTCTGTAAAAAATCAATAAAATATATTAAAAAAACCCAAAACAAACAAACAAACAAGAAAACACACACAAAAAACAAACAAACAAAAAAACTCCTCAGTCCTGAATTTGAATTAAAATATCAATATAAACTCCTGGTAATTTTTATCTTAAAGAAAATAAAAAGTATTTCCTATCTAGTTCTGTTTAATTAAAAGTCTTAGAAACAAGGGTAACTCCATGAATCAGTGTTCATTGGAGAATTGGCTGGTCCTAGATCTGGGACAGGCCACGGAAAAAAAATGAGCCTGGATCATCTTGTCGTTGCAGAAAGCAAAGGCGTTAACAAAGAGTAATGGGAGTGTCAAAGGATAGGATAGAATCATGTAAGGGACAATGATAATTGCAATGGATTGTAACACTTAAAACATGTTTAAATCTATGAGTTAAAAAAAACAAAAACAAAATTAAACAACCTTCATCAGTTCCCTTTGGAAGATTCTAGAGATCCAATTCATTATTTTGAAAAGTGATAAAGGGAACAAATAAACACTTGGAGTGCGGGAAACGAGTTAAGTCGGCTCGCGTGAATTGCGCGTACTCCGCGGGAGCCGTCTTTAACTCGGTTCATATAGATTTGCGGTGGAGTGCGGGAAACGTGTAAACTCGGGCCGATTGTAACTGCGTATTACCAAATATTTGTTTGTAATCCACCCTTTTGGTGGATGGAACAAAACCAAAAGACAGAGCCATCTTATATTTTGGCGGGAAATTCACCCGCACTCCAAGTGTAAAGAGACTTTTTTTCTTGATTATCCTATCGATACTCTATCTCAGGGAAACCACACACTGAGGGTAAGGTTTCTCTGTATAGAAGTGCTCCAGCTGACAAGTGAAGATAACACAATAAAATATCACTTTTTTTGTATCTTTCACTGAAATAATGGATCTAGGCAATGATTATTAATAACTAGAGGCCCAATGCAGGAAATTGGTGCAAGAGTAGGCCTTTCTTCCGCCGGCTGCTTGCACCAGCTTCCCTCTGACACCCGGGAACCGGGCTTCCCTTGCAGCCCCGGCTTCATTCGGAAGGTCGTCCAGAAGGACATCCGGTCTAATTAGCATATTATGCTTTTATTATTATAGATTGTTCACATCACAAAAGTAGAGACTAATATACATAATGTGCTTCTGAAAGAAGTACACATCACCACCGCTGAGAAGACTGGTTGAATAAATCTTGCCATTGAACCTGAATCTGATCAAGTCTTTTGATCTAAGAACCAATTTACAACACATAAAAGTGAGAACCAGGAACATCTTAAGTGACACCATGAAGAACCAATCAACAAGTTCTAGACCACAGAAAACGCCATAGAACAAATAATCTATTTCAATAAATAAATTGCAAAGAAAAAAGAAAAGAGAGGGGTAAAGTGGAACCTATACATTTAAAGAGTTATAAAGACATATCAAGCAATTGCAGGGTTGATGGTCAGCCATGACAGAGGCAGATATCTACCATACTTCATTTTGTGTATCAGGGATATTAAATTACTTGCCCAAATTCACAAAGCTAATAGATATATGCATGAATCACCTGTGGGTTTTAAAAATGCAGATGTCATGCAGTACTCCTAGACATTGTGATTTATTTCGTCTGGGGTGGGACCAGGCATTGGTATTTTAAAAAATCCCCAGGTGATTCTAATGTGCAGCTGTGGCTGAACCCCCCTTTAATAGATGGAGGATCTGAGATTTCAACTCAGTTTTCTGGTTCTCAAGCCCACACGCTTCTAACTTCGTACTGTCTCCTTTCCTGCTGTCATGCTGAGAGGATGACACTCTACAGTAGGCATAAGAAAGAGGGGAAAGGTATTTTAATTAAAATAATCAATAAATGTAATTTTAAAAAATATATTTTTATTAATTTCAGAGAGGAAGGGAGAGGGAGAGAGAGATAGAAACACCAATGATGAGAGAGAATCATCGATCAGCTGCCTCCTGCATGCTCCACACTGGGGATTGAGCCCACAACCTGGACATGTGCCTTGACCCGAAATTGAACCATGTCCTCGTGGTTCATAGGTAGATGTTCAACCACTGAGCATCTTAACAAGCCAGTCTCACTCATATTAAAAATAACTTGATGATTTGATTTTATCAAACAGAACACTTCTCTAATCTGCTGTTATCATAGTCAAGTTGAAAACCACAGTACCTTAGGACACAAATTAAATGTCAAATGAAATTAATTTGGCAAATGGAACAGGCACTGACTGACTTTCCTCTTTGAGGCAGGCTTGACAGCTTTCTGTATGTCATGTGGGCATCTGCTAAAATGAGCTGCACATGCCAGGAACTGTTACTGTATCAGATTGCTCTTAGCGGTGCCTATTTGAAAATTTTCAATTTTAGGAGAGCTTATCTTTCTCTTTCAGAATATGTTGGGGTTAAACCCATGTTTAAGTGACATCAACTGTGTGGTAAATACGGTGATGTAGGTGCTACATGCACTTTTTGTCTATGTCACAGGCACTCCTCACATCTACGTGTGTCCTGTATTTATGGTGTGCATCAAGCCATCACCACGTGCCAGGCACTGAGCTGAACATGAGGGACACATTGATGAGCAACACCCCCCCACCCCCATCCAGTTTACAGTGTCTTGGGGGAAGAGACTTAAAAACAGATAAGTAAATTGTGTGATCGGCAATGATCAGGAAATAGAGAGAAAGATAAGAACGCACAGAGGGGCACTTAATCTAGAACTAGGGAGGTCAGGGAAGGTTACTAGGAGGTCATGGTGTCCAACCTGAGATTTGAAGGATGAAAAGGAGTTGGTTAGGTGAGAGGTAAAATGAAGTGGTGTTGGAGGGGGTGGGAGGTGTCCGAGTTGTGAGAATTGCATGTGCAAAGGCTATAAAGTGAGGAGAGCACAATTCCTTGTGGGATCTGCTCAGGGTGAATAGGTGAGAGGCTGGACAGGTAAGCAGATTCTGGATCAGAAGGGCCTGTAACCTGCTTCAAAAGGTCTTTACTCCAAAGTCTCTCGGACACTTCAAACCAAGCATGTCTGAGCTGAACTCTATTGTCTCTTATGCCCTTTCCCCAGACATGCTCTTTCGCTCCTCATCCCCATCTCACTGAACCACATTCAGACACTTGCCCACATCACAAGTCCTGGTACCTCCTGGACTCTTCCCTCTTTCATATCCCATATGCAGGCAACAGAGAGTTGATTCAAGCCCCACGGGAAGACTGGCTGAAAGTCTTTACACTGGATTTGTATTTGGGCCCAGACTGCCTACTCCTCGAAATCTGCCCTTTATCTCATGCTCATGCCTTAGCACAAGCACCATCATAAGACCATCTGAATTCTTTTTTAAAAACTTTTTTTTTAAAAAAATATTTTTTATTGATTTTCAGAGAGGAAGGGAAGAAGGGGGAGAGATAGAAACATCAATGAATGAGAAGAGAATCATTGATTTGGCTGCCTGCTGCACATTCCCCTACTGGGGGATCGAGCCCACCA
>NW_005871563.1:597311-609085 GCF_000147115.1 Myotis lucifugus | reverse complement strand
CGTGCTGCTTTTCTCTGAGAAGCTCTTTATGCTCAGGGTGGCAGCAGGATGGTTTATGGCGAGTGAGGAGCGAAACGGAGAGGGCGCTGGGGCGGCTCACTCTCTGAGCTGTGAATGCTGGTCAGCCAGTGGCGGCCGGTGGGCAGAGGCCCCAGGAGGAGCCGGGAGAGCTGGTCTCATTCCAGCTGTGCTACTTCCTTCCTGTTTACGGGGTCTGGCCTCCTCCACAGGCTGTGCCCTGCACAAGGCCAAGGTTGCTAGCGCATTCTAGAAACCTGCATGTATGTGCGCGCATGCGTGCGTGTGCGTGTGCGTGTGTGTGTGTGTGTGTGTGTGTGTGTGTAGAGAAAAAACATATTGGAGGGTGATAGGTGGCCACAAAGACATTGCCACTCTGCCATAGCATGTGGAGGGGCTTCTAGACAAAACCTTAAGGGAGATGCTGCTTTTGCTTTCAGAGGCTTGGAGTGCGCCCTCGTGAGTCCCGCTGTGGTGCTGTGAGGCCTGCATCGCACAGAGAGGCACATGCTAGTCTCCAGTGCCAGTTGCTGGCCAGAGGGTGAGTCAGCTGGGGCCTCCAGCCCGGGCGAGCCTTCAGCTGACTGCACAGCCCCACGTGAAACCAGACAGAGCAAGTGCCCCACTGGACCGCACCAGCCACGCACACAGAGCCACTAAAGACAGCAAACGGTGGCTTTTGTTTTAGGCCCCTGCATGGTGGGGTGGCTTGTTACCAAGAAAGAGAGAAGAACTAAAACATGTAGATTGATTGTATTCATTTTCATAACTACCTGGTCACTCAGTGATGGTTGTACTGTGATTTTCTAAAACTGTTATTACATTAAAGGGCATTTATGTCATATCTAGTTCCTTGCGGGGACATAGCAAAGGACATCCTGTATATGTCTATTTGTGCATAGGCATGAACATGTAGGTTTAATTCCTAGAAATGTAATTCTCAGGAAATGGCACGTGAATTTAAAGTTTGCGTAGATATGGCCAAATGGCCCTCCGAGGGGGCCCTACCTCATTTCGCACGCGCACACAGTGTCTGAACCTGCCTGATTCCCTGTGCCCTTGCCCACAAGGGCGTGGGGACATAATCAACTTTTCATCTCTTCTTGTCTGATAGATTAAAAACACGTCAGCCATGTTTGAGTTTGTTTTACTTCAATGATGATTGAAGTGCTTCGTCTTTTGATATGTTTATGAGGTATTTTTCCTTTTCCCTTTTTCAGTGGGTGTCCTCTGCCCATTTTTCTCCTGGCTCATGAGGGCTTTTATTCTTTATTGAATTTTAAGAACTCTTTTCCCTTATTGAATTGTAAGAGTTCTGAGATGACAAATAAAAGAAATTAGCCCTTTATCATTGGTGTTACAAATACCTTTTTCACAGATTATTTTTTAGCATCTGACTTTGTGCATAAGTACACACACACACACACACACACACTGCATTTTCTCTCTCTCTTTCTCTTTTTTTTATTTGTTATCTTCCATCCAGGTGGGATTTGTTTGGGTATAAGGAGTGAGGAAGAGATCTTGTTTAATTATTTTCTCCCCAAATATCTAGCCAGTTGCCCAATAGCACTTATTGAATAATTGATCCTTTGAAATAGCCTTTATCAGATACCTCCTCCCCACAGATACATTTGGGTCCATTTCTGTGCTTTCTGCTTTGCTCCCTGATCTCTCTAGTTGAAGTCAGCACCTAAGTCTGTTCTCAGGGGTAAAAGCCTTCATCTCCTCTGGGAGGCAGGTGGCTCTTGGAGCCCGGGTCCAGGGTCCTCAGCCTCTGTTGCCAGCCCAGGTGTCATGACTCCACTTCATTCTACTGTAACCCAATCCGTTCTTCCATAAAGTCCTTGCAGGCTTCTGTAGAAAGTCTCCCTCCCCTGCATCACTTCCTCCTGAGAAGAAAGACTCCTTCCAATAACTGCCCTTAAGCCCTTCTTCTTGTTCACAGGGATGAGCTTTTCTCGCTTTCCTAGGGACCCTTCCACCCAGGGCCAACACCTCTCTCTTTTTAAAAAAATATGTTTTTGTTGATTTCAGAGAGGAAAGGGGAAGGAGAGAGAGAATCATTGATTGGCTGCCTCCTGCCTGCCCCACACTGGGGATCAAGCCCGCCACCCGGGTATGCGCCCCAACTGGGAATTGAACTGTGACCTCCTGGTTCATAGGTCCACGCCGGCTGGGCAACACCTCCCTCTTCTTGCCTCCTCTGGGAAAATAGTTCCCATTTTGTGAGCCATCCATACTCATTCATTCTTGCCTGTCACTCTCCTGCAATATACACGGGTAGCTGGGTGGAATGAGTGGAGAGTCAACCAAGAGACTGATTGATTTCCTGCTCATGGGTCAGGGCCAGGATTAGGGCTAGGAAGTCCATGCCCCTGAATGAGGTGGTGATTTCCATGGGCCCTAGAGGACCCGTGTGCCATTTGATGATCAGGAAACAAGGGACTCCCTGGTCCACCTCCTTTCACAGGTGAAGAAATCCCTTGCCAAGGAGTCAGGAAATGCCCGCGCTGCCCGGAACTCACCTGCCTGGCAGGTTACGATGTCACAGAGCTAGTAAAGCAGGCACAAGGCGCGCGTGAAGTCAAGCATTGGAGAAGGTCCCGCAATATTAGAACAACAGCATCTCACTTGCCAAGCGCCTTTAGCCAGAAAAGCACTCCAGCTTAGGAATTCTCTTTGTCTGCCTCTTGGAAGACTGGGAAGCAGGTCTGTAATTCCGCTGTGAATACACTGTTTTCCTTGTAAAGTGAATGACTGCAGGGAGGACTAGAAACATTGCTTTGTCTCAGGTCTCAGGTTCCGCCCGGGCACAGGAGACCAGGAGTCATCACCAGCCGTAACAACAGCTTCATTAACAAGGCGCAGTCCCCAGGTGGGCTCCCTACGGCCAGGAAGGAGTGTGGTTCATGGCCAGGAGGGGCACCAGGAGACTGAAAAGCCTAGAGTGGCCACGTAGCTGCACACTCCTTGGCTGATGGATCTAGATCCCTGTCCCCCAGCCTGCCCCCTTCCTCCAGTGCCTCCAGGGCCCTCAGCTCACCCTCAGCGTGACCTCTGCAGAGGTCACCGGCACCTGCTCCCTCTACGCTCCAGCCCCCCTTTCTGTCCAGCACACCATTCTCCACTAAGCCAGGCCTAAGACCGTGGGATCAACTACCATCTCTCGCTTTCTTTTTCATTCTCCCCTCCTCATATCCGCACTGTCCCTAACTTCACTGTTTCTTTCTTCCGGTGTCTTTGGAACCCTTCTTCTTCTCTATCCCACTATTATTGCCCTGATCCGTGTTAGCCCCGCAGTTTCTGCCTCCGCCCTGGTCCAGCCTGTGTTCTTGTGGCCAGACGGATCTTTCTCAGCATCTCTCTCCTGATGTAGAGAAGGACAGCGATATTTCAAAGCCTCCATTCCATCGGGCACTGTTTTACCATCTGTGCTTATTTCATCTAATACTGTCCACAACCTTAGGACCCGTTTTATTATCCCTAAGCAAAAGGATCATGAAATTATTGCAAGTCATTTTCTAAGCATCTAAAACTCTCCCCATAATCTGGCTCTGATTTGACTATTGGGCTTATTGCAGACTCTCTCCCAAGATGCACTTGGTTCCGATCAGGCCTTTCTCTTTTCTAGGGATAGTGGGGGTGGTGGGGCAGGCCCAAGGGCAGGAGGTTTAGTCAGACAGGAAAGCCAGAGTTCACACCCACGTGGCTCAAGTTCACACAAACAGCTGCGAATGAGTGGTTGTGATGGTGGGAGGGAGCTGTTATGGGGTTCATTGCAAACCCTGTTAATTCATGTGTTAAAGTCCTAGCTCCCAATGCCTCCCAATGTGACTGTATTGGCAGACAGGGCCCTTAAAGAGGTGATCAAGTTAAAATGAGGTTGCTAGGGTGGGTTCTAATCCACTGTGACTGGAGTCCTGGTAAACAGAGCGCAGGGATGCACAGGAGGGAAGACCCTGTGAAGGTACAGGAGAAGGTGGACATTTTCAAGCCAAGGAGAGAGAGAGAGAGAGGCCTCAGAAGAACACAAACCTGCCGACACCTTGATCGCAGACTTCTAGCCTCCAGACTGTGAGCAGATAAATTTCTGTTGCATAAGCCGCCCAGCTGTGCCTTGTTTCAGCGGCCTGAGCGGACTCATACAGGGCACAGTCGGCGCTGGCTGGGGAAGTGGGGGAGCGGGCACTGGGCATGAGGGCGGGGGGAGGGAGGGAGCAGTAGGAGCTGCCTTTACTGAGCATCTTCTATACACCACGGAGCACGCTGCTGTGCGGGCATTTCTCAGGTACTATCTCCAACCCTCACAAGTACCCTGCAGGTGGCTACGGTCACAGCCTTTTAGAGATGCAGGCGCCAAAGCTCAGAGTGGTTGTAAATGTCCCTGGAGACACAGGTAATGAGCGTCAGCTCTGGGATGTGAACCCCAACCTCCACGAAGCCTCTGCTTATTCTGCTGTGTTGGCCCAAGGATGGGCAGAAGCACAGGATTCACGGAGCTGAGGAAGGAGGGGCAACCACCTCCCTTCCTAGTTGTATGCAGCGTGGTCCTGGCCGTGCCCTGACGGAGAGCCACCCCAGACAGCTCAGCATCACTCAGTAACCCTCCACGGCGTGCGGACAGGCCTCAAGGCTCCAGGTAGCCTGTGTGCGGGTGGGAGCTGGGGGAACATGTCTCTGCACGGTGGGTGGTCTCCGTCAATAACCACCCCGCTCCTGCCCACCAGGGAGGGCGCCCTCCTTAGAGTGCCTGGTGCCTGCGGGGAAGCTGATTAGTCTCACTTATAATTAGTGTCTCAATGAAGGCTTGGTTTAGGTTTAATAGGAAAAGTGATTCCCAGTTAAACAGATCACAATTGATTGTTAAGAATGGCGTTCCCGAAGTTCAACAACCGCTGCCAACAAGGAGTCCTGTTTCAGAGTGGCGAGACCTCCGTGATTTCCATCATTCATTTTAATAATTAATGAAACCCGAATGCATGCACGGCAGCAGTCTCACCCTGATGTGTCTCTTCACATGAGCAGGATGCGATGGGACGGAGGCTTGGGGGAAGGTTCACGTCGGAGAATGGGTAAGGGGTGCCCTGGGAGTCATTGCCCCAGAGATAATGGGGTGCCCTGGGTATCACTGCTCCAGAGATAATGGGGTGCCCTGGGTATCACTGCTCCAGAGATAATGAGGTGCCCTGGGTATCACTGCTCCAGAGATAACGGGGTGCCCTGGGTATCACTGCTCCAGAGATAATGGGATGCCCTGGGTATCACTGCTCCAGAGATAATGGGGTGCCCTGGGTATCACTGCTCCAGAGATAATGGGGTGCCCTGGGTATCATTGCTCAGCTGATAATGTGAGGAATGGGCCAAGTTCACCTGTCCCATTACAACCCGCCCTCCCCCCGCCCCCCACCACAATCTGTGGTCTACATGATTCGATTCAAATTAACCAGTTAATTGCCAAACACTGAGTGTTCAGGTTTCAAACACTAACTGCTAGAAATTGTCAAGTGCTTTTAGATCCTTAGAGGAAAGATGTCTCCATCCTTTCCTGGACCAGCAGGGGGCGGGGGGAGGGAGGGAGGTTACCACAAAATAACGATCTCCATCCTGTTTGATGCGTGAACAAGTAACCACCAACTTTAAGAAGAATTCTTTATATAATTTATGAAATCAACGGTTCCCACATAGCTGGCAGAACTAGTATCATGTTAGCTGTAAGGAAAACAAGACCCCACAGTCCTGCCCGAGCCCCACAGGAATTCAGAGGCAACGGGAGCGGCTGTGACGGAGCAAGGTGGGGATTTCTAACTCAGTCCCTGCTGCCTGGCGTGCGTTGCCAGCTAAGGCCAGGGCTTCTGCAGGCCACAGAGCCACCCTCTCCACCTCGCCGGGCGATTCTGATGCATGACCAGCTACGGAGTCCTCATTACAGAAGCAATGACATCCTGGGAACCTGCTATCCCAGGGGCACGGAAGAGCGCCCACTCCACTGGGAGGGCTCCGCTGGGGTCCAGGAGGACCCTTCGGCAGTGGCACCTGCGCTTGGCACCGTCGCTGGCCAAACCCTCCCCCAATGGTCCTCTTTGGACGTGAACGCTGCCAGGGAAGAGCAAAGCAAAGCAAAGCGAGAGCCTGGCGTTCCCATTCCAGGAGCCTTTTCTTTCTGTGTCGCTGGCGAGTCAGTTTGCTTGAATGTGAATTATCTGCAATCGTGGGAGTGACAGTCCAGCAGGCTGCACGAAGCTGGAGGAAGAGCTGCCCGCTGCAGATAAGGGGTGTGTGTGTGTGTGTGTGTGTGTGTGTGTGAGTGTGTGTGATTGTGTGTGCATGTGTGTGCACCTGCGGGGCAGGAGCTGTCTTCACCCTCAGAGCAGGTCCTAGAGGCAAGGGCTGGGCGGGATGAGCCCCGCGGAGGCCCTGCCTGGATGATGCTGTGACAGCAAAAGGCGGGGCCTCCCAAGCCGGGGTGCTGCCTCTGTTGCCTGCCCTGCCTCCCCGGCCCTTGGATTTCAGCCCAATCTCAGCCTGTCCCCTCTGTTTCCAAGGGATTTCAGAGGGAAAGACAACATGGAGGCCTAGGATCGCTGCCCGCATTCTCCTGGAGCTGGTGCCTGGTCCTGGGGAGCCAGGACGCAGCTGAGGGCGGGCCTGAGGCCCTGCACCCTGACATCGGGAGCCCTGCTTCTGTCCCGTTACTGCGTGGGGCTCGTGAGTGGAGGAGAAGGGGTAGGAGGTCTGTGAGTTAGGGGCTGTGGCTTTCTGAGGTTGGTGCCAGCAGGGAAGAGAAGCAGGTGGGGACAGTGCTCCTTTTTGGCCAAGACCCCTCTTTCCATCCTTGGTCCTCCTACAATTTCTGCTCTCCGGCCCTTTATAGGAAAAGCTGGCTGCCCCTGGAGCTAGAGCAGCAAGAATGAGGGGCACAGGTACAGGCCAAGCTCGGATGCTATTGGAGCACTGCCATCTCCTCTTAGCACCTACACACAGAGGCACCTGCCCACATGCCTGTGCCTCTCTGCAGGGGGCCACCCAGGGCAGGCACATGCGGGAGGTGCTGGGGAGTTCTGGCCTGGAAGCAACTGATGGATGGGGGTTTGTGGGCAAATATCCCAACCTCCTTGCACCTCAGTGGGCACAGGCCACACTCCGGAGATGCCTGGCGGGGCTGAGCGCAGTTGCCATCAGTGGTGTCTGAATGACAACGAACCTTCCTTGGCTCCCTTCTCTCCCTTTCCTGCTCCCCCTCCCCCACCCTGCCCACCATGTGTAGGATCACCCTTCTCAAACCAACCCAACGGCGTGCATTTGAATCCTAGTCTTCAGCATTTGCTCTAAGGGGACTAAACAAGATGGTGGGATGGCCCCAAGTCCCCGAGGCGGGGGACACATGGACCAAGTCCCAGTGTAGAGAAAGGAGGCCTTCTGGACAACTAGCAGAGTTTCATAGCTATGATTTTTTTTAAATTTATTTTATTGATTTTTTACAGAGAGGAAGAGAGAGGGATAGAGAGTTAAAAACATCGATGAGAGAGAAACATCGACCAGCTGCCTCCCGCACATCTCCTACTGGGGGTGTGCCCGCAACCAACGTACATGCCCCCGACCGGAATCGAACCCGGGACCTTTCAGCCCGGAGGCCGATGCTCTATCCACTGAGCCAAACCGGTTTTGGCCATAGATATGATTTATTTATTTTTTCCCTCTGGGTCTTAACCACCGGAAGAAGAATTGGGCTTTTAAAATTTTTTTCTAAACTCACGCAACACCACCTTTTTTTCTGTGCGACTGCATTGTTGGGGCTCGACACTCCCAACAATCGGCTCCTTGTGCAAGCCTACTGCCCCTCTCCCACCAGGAGAAGTGCCCAGACAACTGACTTGTAGTCTCTGTTTTGTCATCTGATAATTCTGTTTCCTTCTTCCTTAAAGGAAACAGTGTAGAGAAAGAATCACTTGAGAAAAACAGTCTTGGCCGACTCACCCCATCCATTTGTCATAGGGAGAAAAACACATCCGTTCAGTGCTTTTTAGCTTCCTTCCCGAAGATCTCAGGGCAGAGTGAGGCCGTTTGGGCAGTTAGTGTGCTCCCACCCCGCACCGGGCAGCCCCTGATGGGCCCCCAAATTCACATGCAAGTTTTAAGCGGTTGCTCTGCTTCAGGGGGGATGGCTGACAGCTAAAGACCACGTGGACCGATCTATGGGGTCTTACAGAGAGAAATGACCAGGGCCAATGGCTCCAAAGGGGGATGAAAATGCGTTTACAGCGACAGGGAAGAGATACTGCGGGCGGCGTGACAAAATGCACTTCGGGAATCGATGGGAATATGGGCCACTCTGCAAATCACAAGCAAGCGGAAAGGGACGGGGAGCCCCTGAAACGATGCAGAAGAGAGAAGCCAGGTGAGCTGAGAGAGCCAGAGGGCAGGCAGGCAAAGGGGGCAGAGAAAGAGCAAGCAGAGCGTGCCAACGTTGGACAGCATTCAGATGAGCTCGAGGAAGACAGAGCCTCTTCAAACAAGATGGAGACGGTGGTGGAGGGACTTGAGTCCCAGGGTGAAGTGGGCGGGAAGGCTCTCGGTGTCCCTCTGGAGAATACAAGAATCATTTGCAGTGTTATTGACTCACAGAGAAATGGCTCCTCTCCGACTTCCTGCAGGATGCAATTTCCCCTTGGAGAGCGCCCGTCACATCCCAGTGTTAGGTTTTAGATGCCTTGGCAAGAGGGTGGACGTGAGAAGGTGAGAGGATAAGGTGAGAGGATAAGGTTCGGAAAAAGAGGGGAGGGAGGTAAGGGGAAATGCTGGAGGTGGTGAGAAAGAAGAGGAAAGAAGAAGGGGGATGGAGAGAGGAGGGAAGACAGGAGGAAGAGGAGGAGGAGGAACAGAGAGGAGAGAGCTAAGAGCAAAGAGAAAGGATAAGATGGGAATTTGAGAAGGAGAGGCAGGGAGAAGAGAAGGGGAGGAGGGAGTTGGAAAGAAAGAATTTGAAAATCTTAAGCTAAGAAGAGCAAAGCAGCTAACATTGATGGGGGAACCTGCTAGGTGTCACACACTCAGGTAGGTGTCATTTCATTGTCTTACTCCTGACACCAACACCATGTTGGCGCTATCATACTCGTTTTTACAGATGAAGAAATGGGCCTCTGAGAGTTGAATACCCTTGCCCAAATCACAACATTGAGAAAGTAAGGAGACTGGGATTCGAACTCAGGAATAAAGGAAGTTTAAGACGATTCAACATTGGCCCCATCCCAGGGGGACAGGCAAATACATGTGCTCCAATCTAGAGTGATACCAATTTAGCACAGAGGATTCCTATGTGGTCCTATAACATGTACAAAACGTAGGCCTCCAACCACCAGGGGGAGCTATCTCCCCAGCAGAAACAGGAACTAAATTGACCCCAGAACCAATGAAGTTGTTTGCCAGCTTGAGTTTGCCGGGAATGGGTTGGTGATGAGGGATAGCAACTGCAAGAAAACTGACTTAAATTAGCTGATTTTCACCTCACCCTGGACCCCTATTCTCAATCAGGATCTGTTTTGCCTCTTTTTCTCAACTTGCGACCTGGAAGGCAGTGCTGTTGGCCTAGGGGTGCAGAGCCTGTGAGTGTGGTACCTGCTTGATAAATGCATGAGCAGGAAGGGGCCTTGAAGAAGCATTCAGTCCTACCAAACCCCGCTCTGGTCAGAACCTCAAATCCCGCTGTTCAACCAAGAGCACCACACAAAGGGAGCTTCCCCGCTTTCCACAGACCCTCATGTTGAACATCACCTTCGGGATTCTCCTTGTGTTGAACCCACGGGGGTCTTTCTGGGGAGTGGGCTGTGGGCAGGAGGAGAATGATGTCTTACTTTGCTCTGGTAATGATAACAATAAGGTCTCCCTCCCCAGGCAGTGAGATATCCAGTGGGTACAGATTGCACGCTAAAGCGCCCGAACACCTGACTATCCTCTATAAATTCTCTATGGGGCTCACACGCCGTGTGAAGCAGCCATGACAGAATGTTCTAGAAGTTGGCTACACCTCACCCTAGACCAGTGGTTCTCAACCTTCTTAATGCCGCGACCCTTTATGTTGTGGTGATCCCCAACCATAAAATTGTTTTCGTGGCTACTTCATAACTGTAATTTTGCTACTGTTATGAATCGTCATGTAAATATCTGATATGCAGGATGTACTTTCATTGTTACAAATTGAACATAATTCAAGCATAGTGATGAATCACAAAAACAATATGTAATTATATATGTGTTTTCCGATGGTCTTAGGCGACCCCTGTGAAAGGGTCGTTTGACCCCCAAAGGGGTCACGACCCACAGGTTCGATAGGTCTAGAGCAGTCATGCGCTGCGCTTCCCCAAACGCCCTTCTCTATGTATGTTTCAGAGAACCGCTGCCCTAGACCTATCGAACCAGAATCTCTGGGAGTTCTCTCTGCAAACTGGTCCTTCTCCCACCTCCCTCAGGCAGGTCTGTGCTGGGCTCGCCCTTGGGGACCACCTTTCCTGCTCTCCTCTTCCTCCATCCCCGCTCATCTCTGTCGTCAGGTTGCCCAGCCTCCCCACCTAATGGCCCCTTGTCCTTCTTGGTGACTTCGGGGTCATTGCACAACTAAGAAATCAGTCCATCAACGCCATCCTTCATTTCGAGCCACAGTAGAAAACACTTCATGGCGATTACAAATAGCCATGTTATTTTCTGCCGAGCCTCAGCCTCTGAACTTAATAGCCTGCCATCATGCCACCCTGGGCTGATGTGTGGCATATTTAATATCCATCTTTCTCAGAAATAACAGCACTCAGGAATTAGAAGGGACTTTAGCAGCAAAATAATTAATGTGGATAACCATCATAAACGCCACAAATGGAACAAATACAGATGGTAGGGAGCCGTGATTGCTGATGTGCTCACCTGTTTTGACAGACATTTTAAAAATGTTTTCCTGGGAGGTTCATGGATGGAAGTTAAAATGCCCCTTTTCCTCATGACGGGAGCCCGGTCTTTCTGGGTCAGAGGTTGATGGATCTCCTACCTGGGCAAGGGAGTGTCACAGAGCCCAGGCTAACGGGAGGGCTTGCATCCGGGCCTGGGTCTCCCTCCCACCCCAGCTGCAGAGGCTGTGCAGAAGGGAGGCTGCCGTCACCTGCCACCGGACTTTTGCCTCTGTCTCTGGCCACCTGGAACTGCAGCCCGGATGCCCTCTCCTGCCCTGGGCCCTGGGGGACACAGGGTCTCCCTGGCTGGACTCCCCTCAGTGGGAAGTAGCTCTTTGAAGATCCTAGCAGCAAGCAGGTGCAGGTCACAGAACCCAGCTCCAAGAGGCTGCGCAGCAATGAAAAGTCACGGTAGAAAAAGGGACTCATCCAATGCACAGGCAAAAATCTAGTGAAACATACGTGGAGAAGGGAGTTTGGGGCAGCGCAGCGCATGACCGCTCCCACTTTCAGCCCCACAAGCAGCACTGGAGGCAGAGGGCCATCCGGGTTCTGTCCTCCCTGCTAGAACGTAAATGCCTTGGGCAAGAAGACTGTGTTTGCCTTCTGGATTATTGCACCTGCCTTGCCTAGAATAACGTCACAGCTCGTCAGAAAATGTCTGCGGAAGGAGTAGATGTTGAAAAGTCTACCCCTGGCCAGGCCCTGCTGTAGTATCACTTCCCCATCCAGCACTCCTGATCCATCCAGATCTTATCTCCTTCCTGTTGGCTCCCACAGCACTTTACTGTGTGTCATAGTCACTTTGCACAAGTCTCATTT
>NW_005871563.1:595467-597211 GCF_000147115.1 Myotis lucifugus | reverse complement strand
GGACAGAATCGGCCCTCTCCCCTCCACCCCTCCTCCAGTCCTCTGTGTGCACACGGAGTTCAGTATTTCGGTGTGGGGCGCCCATAGGACTCAGCCATTTAACCGAGATCCCCCTGGGCTGGGACTGCGGTTTAGCCATCTCTGTCCCAGCATCTCTCTTCGAGCCGGTGGCCCTGGCACATGGTAGGTACTCCGTGAACAAAGCTGGGCTTCCCCACGGAATCCTCGCAGCCCTTCTCTTTAGCAGGGCTCGGCTGTGTCCCTGGGATAGAATGCAAGGCAACGGGCCCAGGGCTGAGCCAGGAACACCACGTTCATTGTGTGTGTGTGTGTGTTTTGCGGGGGGGGGGAGGGGTGAGGGCCGGTGGAGAGGGAGCTGGAAACGGTGAAGCAGAGAACGAGGGGTCATGTTCTGTGCATCCTCCTCTGGTAGGAAGAGATAACAGTCTTTTAAAACCAATTCTGCTGGGTCTCCTGATGCACGTGCCCCGTGGTTCATGAAGAGCTGGGCCGACATCACTTTGCACCTCACCTTTAAGGCAAGGAAGCATTTCTCGGACGCTTCTCTCCCACGTTTACTAAAGGGCCTGGGAGAGCCACCAGAGCAAATGTCATATTTTACCCTCTTCTCTGCCGTGAGCTTTTTGAGGGTAGCGACGGTGCCTTGTTTATATTCTTAGTATCTAGGCCAGCGCCTGATTACACAGACGAGGCTCAATTATTTTTTGTTGAATTACATAAATGACATGATACGATATGAAAAAGGAGGGGGCAGGGGGAGAAGGAAGAAAGAGGCTGGCACAAATGCTTGCTGGGACTTGGAACTCAGGCAACAACCAACAGGAATACTCCAAATACTGAAAGAGAAGCTACTGTCGTGTCGGCGAGGGGGTATCGCCGTTATCTCTCCGCTCGGGGTTCTTGGGGTGTTCCTTCTACTCAGGAACGCAGCTGCAGGAAACCAGGTGGCTGAGCTGAGAGCTTTCAGAAGCTCCAGGGTGACTCGGGGCGGCGTGGGCCACCCACGACCTCACAGGAGGCGAAGAGAAGGGCCAGGCTGTCTACTCTGAGCCGCTGTGTTTTGTCAGAACCGAGCCTCCCGCTGAGGACAGAGACGGAGACCATGCCCGACTCTGACCGGCCTCAGGGATGACCCGGGAGACAGGCGAGGGCAAGAGCGTCAACCCTGTCACTCTTCAGAGGTAGGTTTCTCCTGCCGTCGGCAAGGGGAGGACTGGCTGCTATGTGAGGTTTCTTGTTTCTGTCTCCTGGCGGTTGATTCATGTTCTCTAGACCTTAAGCACCTGTGCTGTGGGCCACTAAACTCATCATAAGACGGGCCCCCCAGTTCAGTCCATACACACACACACACACACACACACACACATGCACACATGTGTACACATGCACACACATGTACATACATGCGCACACATGCACACAGCAGACTTTCCGTCACAGCGCATTCCTCTTAAGGACAAGAGATGGAGTGAGCGAGCTGGCAGATGCACCCCTGGAGGAACTGAGCCCCGTTGCTCCCCATCACCCCCAGGAGATGCAGCAGGATCTGGGAGGGGCTGTGATGCGGTGGGCGGGTGCTATGCACTTCCAGCTGCAGCAAACCGTCCTCGCCCCAAGGGGTGGAGGCGTCTCCATGGCTGCTCAGCGGCTCTGTCCCGCCCAGAGTGAATCCAGGTGTGTGTTGGCTGCCTTCTCCTGGGGGCCTGTCTCCCCTGGCGAACTC
>NW_005871563.1:593864-595332 GCF_000147115.1 Myotis lucifugus | reverse complement strand
TAAAGCCATCGCTCCTGCATTCCTCCCTCTTTATCACCAGCCAAGGAATCGTGCCTTTGAGAAACATTCACGGCACCTTCGCTTGGTGCCAGACAGCGTGATAGGCCAGCAAGCAGGCCTCTGCATTCCTGATTGAAGGTGAAGAGACAGAAGTTCCGAGAGGTGAAGGGATTTGTCCAGGTCTTACCGACACGGTGGCTGAGTCAGAGGCCTGCCTGATGGGCTTTTCGCTTTGCCAGGGTTCTAACCTGTGTGGGTCCCGGTGAGGGGAGGTCAGACGGGGAGGATGCAGGGGGTTATTCCCTAAGCCTGTGGGTAACCACCGAGGCAGCGGGCCAGAGGCGCGCGTGGACCGTGTGATGTATGGGAGAGGACAGCGTGGCGCCGCGTGTGCCGCGAAGAATTAATTTCAAGGAGATGCTGTTGAGCCCAGAAATGTAACATCAGTGCCGAGAGATCAAAGATCGGATGCGTCTGGCAGAGTGAGCTATCAGGAGTGATCAAAGCAAACGAGAGGGTTCATTCCGGTGCCCTGTGCATTAGCGGCCTGGCTCTCTGACTCGACTCGAAGCAACTGTGGGAACTGTGCCGACGCCGCCGGACGTCTCCCTGACATAACCTCACATCTCCTTGCTGCCGGTCCGTGAACACGATCACGCCTGTCCCTGTGCCCCCTTGCCATCGGGCGGGCTGGCCCTCGCTGCTTCCTCAGAGGCAGCCTCGTTCGGAGGGTGCCATGGGACAGGCGGGCATGGGCACCTCAGGGCCCACCCTGCCTGCCCTGCCCTTGCAGGAGGACCCCGGGAGTGGAGTTCAGGGCGGGGGTCTCGTCTCTGCGTCCCTACAGACCACCCTACTGGGTGCCCTTCTTCCCATTCTAACCCCAGCACCTGGATGGGGGTCTGAGGCCCTTCTGTGGAGCCCTGGAGCCCCAGGGCACCCACCGTCACAACCACAGATTTGGTGCTTTTTAAAAAAATCCTCACCTGAGGATACCTTTCCACTGATTTTTAGAGAGAGTGGAAGGGAGGGGGAGAGAGAAGGGAGAGAGAAGAGGAACACTGATGTGAGAGAGACACATCGATTGGCTGCCTCCTGCACATGCCACACGCCCCAACTGGGGCCCGGGATCGAGCCTGCCACCGAGGTACATGCCCTTGACCGGAATCAGTCCCGGGACCCTTCCGTCTGTGGGGCAGCGCTCTATCCACTGAGACAAACCGGCCAGGACAGCTTTGATGCTTTTCTATCTGCTTCTTAAAGCTCTGACATTCAGTGATTCTAGGGGAGAAACAAAACCTAAATTCCCTCACAGACTCCGAGGTCTCTGACATGTTTTCTACAACGTCCTCTCAGAAACGTCAGGTTTCTTTGCAGACCTCTCTGGCAATAAACTTGGGGCTCCATGGAGGAGTCTAGATTTCCCACGCAGCCTCCGATGAGGGCTCCAGCCTGCCTTTCCCGACCC
>NW_005871563.1:578901-593659 GCF_000147115.1 Myotis lucifugus | reverse complement strand
ACCCCTACCCCCCCTCTTGAAGGGCTCATCTCTTTCTCATGCCCTCTGCAAGGAGCCAGCTGCTTCTGGCTGAGGCCTATCCTCTGGGACACGCCCCATCAGAGGTCTGTTACGGTTAATTAGACAAGCCCATCACCCCACTGACTGGGAATCCTTGGGGCAGGGCCTTAGCTCTGAGTTCCCAGTGCCCGGCACAGAGCTCCACAGCTGGAAACGATTCCATACACGCACTTGTGAAATGAGAACCACAGCAAAGGCAGGTGTGCAATGGGGTGTTTCCCCCTGAGGGGCACCTGCTGGGCTGGCTCCCACGTGACACAGCTGGACGCCTTCGGCACAGCAGGCTGGCTGTCCCCACACCGTGAGGCCCGGTGGCAGAGGTGCAGGCTGCCCCCTTCCTCCCCCCTCCCATCCCCTGGGAAGGGGTTCTCCACCAGCAATGGGGGCTTGCCACCACTGGAAAGGTCTTAAAATGAACACCCATAAATGGAAGGGGCCCAGGTTCGGGGCTGAATCTAAACCTGGAGGACTCGGAGGCAAGGAGGCTGAGAATGGCTCCACTCCCCGCGAGTGCCTGCCCCTGCCGGCTGGCGCTGCCCCCCGGTTCTGCTCTTCCTCTGCCCCGCAGGGCCCTGGCCATGCCCCTGGCTGAGCTGTGTCCTTCTGGTCCTCCCTCTAATCTGTCTGCCTGACAACGTGAGAATTCAATTTAGCTCCCACAGAAAATCAGATTTGACTGAGCTTGATCCATTTCCAGGATTGCTACTGAAAACCTAACGGTGTCTGCTTGGGGCTCCCGGTGGGGGAGGGACAGGGGCGCACCTGCATCTGAGCACCTCCTCGCGTACGTACAGACCCTGCTGGAGGCATCTGCAGGCCGCAGGACGCTGGTCGGCAGCACTGGGTCCGGTGATGAGGAGCCCCCAAGGGACGCTGTGAGCTCGGAGTGCGGTCCCCTAGGGGTGAGCATTTCTCCTGCAGACCCCCCCGCCCAACAGCCTGAACATCCGCCTGCAATCATTTAAATGGGGCCAAGGCCATGGCAGCACACCCTTGGCGATGCCCGGAGACCTTGCTGACAGTCAGGACTGAGGGTGCTGCTCCCTCCAGTGGGTGGAGGCCAGGATGCTGCCGGACATCCCACCGTGCGCAGGACGCCTCCCGTCCAGGGGGTCACGGGGGCAGGCAGGCAGCCTGGGAGACTCTGCCACGTCTCCTCACTGTCCTCAGGTCCCCCTTCCAGCCGCTCCCATCACTGCCACCCCAGAGGATTCTGAACCGACAGACCAATAGCCTGCACATCTCCTGCCCCTGAACTTCTTAGCATCCTTGCAAACTCTGCACGCTGGCCCCGCCTCCCACCTCCTCAGCCTCATCTTCCCTTTCTCTCTAACGCGCTGCCCAGCAGCAGCAGGAGATAATTTTCACTTCGAGGAAATCATGCTCCGTCATGCCTCCAGGCCTCTGCCCGCGCCTGAGGGACCTGCCCCAGTGCCCATCCTTTAAGACGCAGCCAGATGTCACCTCCCTCACCACTCTCATGTCTGCCCCTCACACGTCTGCCGTCACCTCAAGGTCACAGGGGCGATTTCATTTCTCTCTGGAGACCCACTGCCCGCCCGGTGCCTGGTGCGTGGACAGGTACAGGAAGCCAGCTTAGCCAGACGCCACACGCCTCGCTGCCGGGAGGACCAGGATGGGCACTCGGGTCTTCGGACTCCAAGCCGGACCTGAGGCCACGTGTGGGTCTCCGGCCACTTGACCCCTCCGGCTCCTCGTAGAGAAGAGCAAGAGGCTGAGGGGGCCTGGCTGCTGCCTCCCCAAATGCGCCCATTTATTCACAAGCCGAAAGACAAAAGCCAGCCCCCCACCCCCCTCCCGGCCCTGTGTTGGATCAAAAGCAAAGAACAAAAAGGACTCTGAAGGAAGGATGCTGGAAATGGTAGCTACTTTGATGCAGGCAACTCTTTTGAGGAAGCAACGGAGGATTGAGCCCAGGCAGGGAGGAGCGGGAGAGGCTGGCTGGCAGACCCGGCTGGTTTCCAGGGATCACCAGGAGAGGGGGCCTCATTAATCCCACGGCCTCTGCTCCGCCTCGGGCCTCACAATCTGTCCCATTAGGACACGAAGGGTTCCTACAGGAATGGAAATCGGAGCCAGAGATTTGGGAAGGAGGATTCTGAGGAACGGCTGGCACGATAAAGCCATTACCACGAGACTGTTATTAACAATACAATGATTTCATAGTTTATAATAATGAAATCCCCTAATCAGCTAGCGTCTGAGCCCAGGGATGCAGGCATGCCCACATCCTATCCTTGAAATAGTCACTTCTCCGGAGGTCGCCCTGAAAAATAGAGGCACACGGCGGAAAGCAAAGCGATGCTTCATTGTCACTGGGCCTGGGCTCGACCTTCTGGAGCTCGCCGCTCCGCTCCTCATGTGGCCATCCCAGCACACACCAGCGCCAGGCAGGCTGCAGCCAGAGACGTCGGGAAGGTGAGAGAATGGGCACCTCCTACCAGTGCCCGGTATGCAGTCAGCCTGCGAGGCCTGGCAGGGACCAGGACACCAATGTCTTGGATTGGCTGCCATCTGGGAGAATACCAGGAGGAGAGAGAAGGCACTTTGAGGAAGGTGACCTTGCCTTGCTGAGGCAGAGAGGAGCCCAGACAGAGAGCGCTGGGCAGAGGGCATAGGGCAGAAAAGGCAGCAGTGGGAGTCCCTCTCTGGCCAGAAAAGCAGAGAGCAAACCAAAGTCAGCACAGGCTGACCCCTGAGGGGAAAAAGCAGTGCCTACGCATTTCAGTTGGGACCCCGAGCAGCCAGCCTGCCTTGTGTAGTCACAGGCAATGGGGGGGAAAGCCGCTGGCAGGGGAGGCAGGGTGGCCCCCCACTGAATGTGAAGACATGAGCCCTGGGCTCTCGGGGCTTCTTGATGTGTTGGGAGCATCTCACCTCTGCAGGAGGCGGGCAGCCTGCCGGGCCGGCTCTGCCCTTTCCAGTCCCTTTCCTGAAAAGTAAGACAGGGGGTTTCACAGCCTGGCTTTGGAGTTCGGGCCGTGGAACTTCTCAGCCACGTGAAAGCAGAGTGAGGAAGCACCCGTAGGAGTTCAGCAGGCGTCTTGGCCAAGGAGGAAGCAGCCCACAGTCAAGGCCAAGGCTCCTGTCCACATGGCCTATTGGACCCCCCAGGGCAGGACACACGCATGGGAGCTCAGGACACCTTATTGCAGTGGTTCTCAACCTTCTGGCCCTTTAAATACAGTTCCTCATGTTGTGACCCAACCATAAAATTATTTTTGGTGCTACTTCATTACTGTCATGTTGCTACTGTTATGAATCGTAATGTAAATATTTGATATGCAGGATGGTCTTAGGCGACCCCTGCAAAAGGGTCGTTCGACCGCCAAAGGGTCGCGACCCACAGGTTGAGAACCGCTGCCTTAGTGATTTTTTTTTTTCCCCCTGCCTCTGGAGAGACGCGGTGCTGGGAAGAGCAAACCAGTTTGCATCTTTGGAAGTATCTAGATCCTTTCCTTCTCCCTCTGAAAGGTCACTGGCTGTAAACATGATCATGGACATTCAGCCATGATACGTCCATAATCATTAATATTCTTAAAAGGCTCTCGGAAACACATTTAGACAAAGCTCCACGACCAGCCCCTGCATTTACTTTCAATGGAAATGAGGGCTTTGGCCGGAGTTTTGATGTGCTGTTTACTTTAATGACTGCTCTGCCCCTATCTGTGTCTGGACGCCGTGTCATTTAATATTTTATAAATTTCCTTTAGCCCATTCCGCGCCCCCCCCCCCCCTCCCCGATCTGTGTGATTCTATGGGGCTGCTGATGCAATTTTATTTTTTAACTTGACTTTTAACTTTCCCGAAGCTCTCTGTAAGCCAGCTGGGGCATGTCCGTGGAGCCTCTTTCCCTGGCGATAATGGGAGGGAGTGAGTAACCCAGCAGACAGCTGAGCACCGAGCTGGCACAGGGCTGCCAGGGCTTCGGGCCCTGCTGGGGGCTCTGAGTGGCAGCCCGGCATCCTCAGGGGAGGCAGGACGCAGCCCCTGGGGAACCAGAGTCTCTTCTCAAAGTGTGGTCTGGGGGCTTGGGGGCACCTGAGCCTCACCTCGGACCTACTGAGTCGGACTGTGGATCTTAGCAAGATCCCCATAGGATGTGTGTGCACCTTTAAGGCCGAGAAGCACTCCACTATCGGAAATCAATCTGTGGGTGAGAAGAACACAGGCTTTTCCCTGCCTCTGTCTCAGAATTCCCAGGCTTTCATGGGAAAGAAAAAAAAAAGCTCAATTTTCAGGATCGATGGCAGATTCTCAGGGCCGTTTCTAAATAACTGCTTTAAATGTTGTTTGGGTTTGGCCCCCATGATTGCCCCCATTTTCCCACTTATCCATTTAAGAAATCTTCATTTAGTCCTGCTATGTGCTAGGAACTATGGAAAGTGGTAGGACGTGGAGCGACACCCGCTAACAGAGATGCGTGTGGTTTGCTAAGGACAACAGAAGTGGAGACCAATGGGGAGGTCAGAGAAGTTTCATTGATGAGATCAATGTTTGAACTGATTCTTGAAGGATGAGTAGAAGTTCTACAGGGGAGAAGGGAGGAGTGGTCTGGGGGAGGATAGTGCGAATTGGGGTCAAGAGAGTGAAGACCAACTGACACAGATGTGGAAAGGCTTAGCAGGGGGTTAGGGTGGGTCAATGGCATTGCGTTCCTGCCAATGGCATGGCCCAGTCCATTTCCGGGCTGGGGCTGCATGCAGGGCCGGAGCGCCAGCCCCTGCAGCAGGGACGCTCACAGGGGTTGCTTTCCCATCTCTGGGAAGAAAGGCGTTTGTATCAGGACCGTGGTTGGCTGTTCCTGGACCGAGGAACAGACATCGGGACTCAGAGTTGGAAAGAACATGCTTCGACCAATTCTTAGTAGTAACCTTGACGGCACCTCTTTAAAATCTGTGAAATGGGTTCCTGTGAGGGCTAGATGGGAGAGACTATATAAGAGAAACTGGATCTGAGCATGAATCTGAGGTTGATGAGTGAGCAGGGTGGTGAATAACAGTAAAGACAAGGGAAAGAACAGGGCCAGGTAAGCATCGCTGGACCTGAGCCATGGGGACCCGAGGGATGACCCACCAGGAGAAAGAAAGGGGGAGTTTCCACTGGCCCCATTTCCTGCCTCCTCTGTTGGTACTTAATACAGAAACGAGGCCTGTAACCCGCGACAGATCAATACGCACACTGAAGAGTAACCTCTCTCGGGGCAGCCCCGACCAGGACATCACCCCAGTGATATGCCTCGGGGACGGAGGGCTTCCTGCAGAAGGTGGCTCTGCAGATCACAGGCAGCTGTCAGGCCTCGGACATGGGAAACGAGAGAAGAGGAAATCGAAACCAATAACTCAGGTTAAAGGACAAATATCACTTCCCTGTTTCTGTATGAACTGAAGTAAGTTGTTTTTTGGGCAGAACCAAACCAAAGAGAAGACATGGACTCATCACAAGTGAACACATCCAGCTAAGACTCACTTCTTCATCCCCCTTCCCTTCTCATACATGGCGTCTACCATGGGCCACAGGCGAATGGATAACTTCCATCTCCTTCCCTTCTCATACATGGTGTCTATCATGGGCCACAAAAGTGAGGGAAACCATTCCTGATACTGAAGGTACAAAATAAATACCCTACTATTTCCAGATCCTGCCCTTCTAGGCATCAGCACTCCAACAGGGATCTGGGTAGATCCCTTAGATACCATCGCATTTATTAGATCTGAGTGTTTTTAAATTCCTGACTTAGCTTGAGAATTTGTTTTATGCTCACCGAGGATATGCTTATTGATTTTTAGAGAGAGAGAGAGGAAGGAATAGAGAGAGAAACATCGATCTGTTGCCTCCTGTACATACCCCTACTGGGGATTGAACCTGCAACCTAGGTATATGCTCTGGCCAGGAATCGAACCCGTGACCTTTTGATGCACAGGATGACACTCCAAACAACTGAGCCACCCGGCCAGGGCGAGCTTGGAAATTTTTATGTAATTGCGAGCATAGTACCTGTCACAGAGTAGACATTTATACATGTGTTAGTTTCTTTCTTTGCATAACCACTGCAGCTGGCTGGCTATCTGCGTGTGAATTGGTGTGAGTTTGGTCACAAGAGGGACTGTCTGGAGAAAACAGATGGTCTGGTTTACTTTCAATCATAATCACCGCAGTAATAGCTCCATTTGTTGGGCAATATACCATGTGTCAGAAGTTTTACATACATTTCCCCATTTCGTTCTCCAGTCTATTCTATGAAATAGGTTCTATCATCTCCATTTTGCAGGTAAGCAAACTGAGGCTCAGAGAAGTGGCCATTCGACCAGTTATAAAAGCTAACCTGTCACTGCTAGAGCCGGGACTTGACAGAGGTTGCCTCCAGCCAACCAACCCAATCCATGCTCTTTTCTGGGTTCCTATCACCTTCTAAAGAGAGAACTTGAGAGTTGGGAGGACCGTCTGAGGTCACAGAGGCCGGTGGTTCTCAACTGGGGGTCATTTTGCCCCCAGGGGACATTAGACAACGTGTGAAGGTATATCTGGTCATCACAAATAGGTGGAGGGGTGGGTCTCATGCTACTGGCATCTTAGTGGGTAGAAGCCAGGGATGCTGCTCAACATCCCAGAGGTCGGTTTCCACAGCAACGGGCTCTCCTACCTGCAATGGCAGTAGTGCTGAGGTTGAGAAAGCCCGGTCGAGACCCACCTCCTGATTTTACAGATGTGAACATTGATGTGGGGGTAGCATTCAAGGCCATGCTTATTGCACTGGCACAGAGGTCCGTGGGGACCCCTATAGCTCCCCACGGTCATAGCACCCTGTGCTACCGGGAGCAAGAACTCAAAGGGTGTGTCCTCTGGCTCTTGGGGAGCTTGGCAAGTGAGGCACCCCCTAGTGATCCGGGGAGCCCACAATTTGTCGCATCGAAAACTATTATCCTCAGGAGCAGTGCCCCCATTTAGATTCCAGGGGGGGAAAAGCTAACATTTTTTCAAGTAGTAAGTTTCCCACTCGGCCCCATCTGGCAGTTTCTGATGCAGATTAGGTGGAATCTGGTGAGTCTGCCGAGTGGCCATGTGCTTGCCAAGGGGAGAAAGAGTGGGTGCTCCTGGCTGGGGACAGGCTTGGAGGTGGAGGTGGCTGTCTGCACACTGGGCTGGGGCCTGGGGGCAGGATGAAGGCAGGGCACCTTCAGGGTAGAGCACATGCCAACTGCTTTCAGCTCTGGCCACAGAAGGTGGGTGAGGGCAGGACAGGGGGTATGCTGTCCTGTTGCTTCCTCACTACTCGTCTTGTGCATTACCACCCACGCAGCCCCCACGCTCCTGGGGGTCCAGAGGAGGGGGTAGGGGCCTCGGGGTCACTTGTGGACCCTGGCGAAGGACCTGGGTAAGTTTTCAGCATCTCGAAGTCTCGGTTTCCCTCCTGGATAATGAGTGCGGTCATAGGTCATACAGTGGTGGATGCAATGAAATCACGTATAAGAACACTTAGCACGTAAGTGTTCCATGTTGCTGCCAAAAATGTGACTTCCACCAATGCGAGTTGCCTAACTTCTTAGGACTTGCCCAGATAGCATTAGCTGACACTTGTGATCACATTAACTTGACCTTATATTGGCCTGGTTACGGGCTTCTTCAGAAATCAGTGTCTCTAGCTGCATAACAGCCTCATGCTACAGACTGAACAGGTATTATTACTGAGTTACTCTCATTTCACAGATGAAGAAACCGGGGCTCCGTCCGAGGCATTGAGGACTTTGAGGACACATGGGACATGTCTGTGCGTGCTGGCTTCTTCCCCATCGCAGAGTTCTTGGAGGATGAGGGGACTTGGGGACATATTGGCTAGAGCAGTGGTTCTCAACCTTCTGGCCCTTTAAATATGGTTCCTCATGTTGTGACCCAACCATAAAATTATTTTCGTTGCTACTTCATAACTGTAATGTTGCTACTGTTATGAATCGTAATGTAAATATCTGATATGCAGGATGGCGACCCCTGTGAAAGGGTCGTTCGACCGCCAAAGAGGTCTCGACCCACAGGTTGAGAACCGCTGGGCTAGAGGATGCTCTGTATGCAGAATGTTGGCCGGGGCAGAACATTTAAAATACACCGTATACCTAAGGCTTCCTGTGTGCTAGTTAGGAAGGGTGTCAGGCAACAGCTAAGCCCAGGATCAAAACCAGCATCTTTCAGGCCCGGGTGAGAAGCCTCAGCCAGCCCCACCCTCTCTGGTCTCCTGCCTACTCCTTGGGGCAGGAGGCTCACGCTTGCCCTCCTCACCCACAGAGTCCCAGACTTGGCCACAGGTGGCAGTGGGCCTCCCGGAGGAGGCGGGGCCAGAGCCTCCCTGGCTACTTCCTCAGTCCCCCATGAATGAATGCGAGGCAGGATTTATATGGAGCACTCACGGAGCCCGTTAGTATTCAGGCCGAGTTTCCTGGCTTTTCCAGGAGTGCAGCATTTGTGGTTCAATATTTGCTTGCTGGTAATTAATAGCACTTAATCTGTAAATCTTGAGCTTGTTTCTCATTTGTTAAGAAAAGAAGTCAGCGTGGCCACCCATCTCTGGCTCCTTCCCTCCATCCCTTCCCAGAAACATCCTTTCCTGTCTCAGCCCTAGCAGGTCTTGGGAACACAGGCCAAACCAAACCAAACCAAACCAAATGCTAAAAAATACAACCCAGAAGGAGGTTTACTGACGCAAATACCCGAAAAGAAGTTTTTGAGCCCAACCAGTGTGGCTCAATAGATAAGTGTCAACCTCTGAACCAGGAGGTCACAGTTCGATTCCCCGTCAGGGCACATGCCCGGGTTGTGGGCTTGATCCCCAGTGTGGGGCGTGCAGGAGGCAGCCGATCAATAATTCTCTTCATTGGTATTTCTATCTCTCTCTCCCTCTCCCTTCCTCTCTGAAATCAATAAAAATATATATTTTAAAAAGCTTCTGGAAATAAGAAAAGCAATAGAACTCTCCCACTCAAAGCCCAGGAATGAGCTAAGAAACTCCTTAAAGCAGAGTACAGCTCTCATTTCCTCATTCTTCCAGACAATGTCCATGCACACAGCATCCTCCGCAGTAGAGCCACCATTCATTGAGTGCAAGTGTGTTCCAAGTGAGCTTTAATACGTTTCATTTAATTCTCCTAACACCTCTGCCATCTTAAAAGGCAGGTATGCATTATCTCCCTTGTACAAATGAAGGAAGTTGTGTTTCTGAAAGACCAGTAACTTGCTCAAGGACACACAGCTAGAACGTGGCAGAATAGACCTAAAATTCAGACAAGTCTGGCTCCAAAATGGAACACTTCCTGCTGTTCCATGTTGCTGCTAAAAATGTGACTTCGCCAGGCTGGTGTGGTTCAGTGGTTGAGCCTTGACCTATGAACCAGGAGGTCACAGTTCGATTCCTGGTCAAGAGCACATGCCCAGGTTGCAGGCTCGATCCCCAGTAGGGGACATGCAGGAGGCAGCCGATCAATGATTTCCTCTCATCATTGATGTTTCTATCTCTCTTTCCCTCTCCTTTCCTCTCTGAAATCAATAAAAAAAATATTAAAAAAAGAAAGAAAAAGAAAATGTGACTTCCAACAACGCGAGTTGCCTAACTTCTGCATAGGACTTGCCCACATTGCATTAGATGACACTTGTGATCATATTAACTTGACCTCATATTGGCCTGGTTACCGGCTTCTCCATAAATCAGCCTCCATCTATATAACAGCCTGTGCCACAGACTGAGCACACGATCTTATGAGTTACTCCCATTTCCCAGATGGAGAAACTGAGGCTCTGAGGCATTGAGAATTTTGAAAGGTACAGCTCTTGAGTGGCATGCCTCTGGTGCCAGGGGCTTTGTATGATCAGTGGCCAGTAAGGTCTGGAATTTGGGGGGGGGTTTGGTGGTGAGAAGAAGCTGATGACAGTTAAAGGCGTGTGGGGTGCCCCACAAGTGCTGCCCCAGGTTGCTCGGCGGCAAACACCGACAGTAGACACGTAGCCAACACTGCAAACCAGGCAGCTTGTGTCAGATTTTACAAACCTCGGGGAGGTCAGGGCCAGCAAATAAACTGTGCTCCATCCTGCCAGAGCCGAGGGGACTGGGCAAGAAGGAGCACTTAGAATTTTGACACTGCACTTTGATCAGTTTGACGGGTTTAATATTATAGAAATATTTCACTGTTTCAGCAGAGAGGAGGAAATCTAATCATCCATCCAGCCCCAACTCGAGATTCGTCACGAGTCACCGGAGGGGCGGGGGATGGGGGTGGGGGGGTGGGTGGGCAGAGAGAGAAAGACAGACAAAGAAAAGGCTGATTGAAAATCCAGCTTAACCTGAGGTAATTTGGCCCATTAGTTCACACTGTGTTCCTCCCTCCTTTTTTTTTGTTTTTATTGAAGTCTTTGCTCCATTTTCAAGATATTATTTTTAAGAAGTGGCATCTAATTATGGTTTCTCTCCCCATTCATCTGGAGCAGGTAATGAAGGCTGCAGTGGGGAGTTCTACTGCGATTAATGGGAGGAAATGCAGAGGGACTGGATGGGAGCTGCAGCGTTAAATATGGTTTTATAAATAGGATTGAAAGAAGCAACGCGCTCTACTGCTGAATTCAGTGGCGATGGGACTCATTCCGCTTTCGCCGTCTGGCAGTTGTCTGGACCAGAGCCCATCGGGGTGCCCTGGGACGGCCTTCCGCGGGCACAAGGTGCTCAGACTTGGGGGTGACGGGAAAACTCCCACTCATATCTCTCTCCTCCCGAGATGCACTTTGCTTAGATTTGCGATTTATTCCTGTGGGTAAAACATGGCTCTCTCCCAGCGTCCTCTTTTATCTTGGGAGAGAAGATGAATAAGACCATAATCCCGCAGCTAAACCGAGATTCCCAGATGGAGGGGCTGGTTGGGGGAGCACTAGGGGCCCAGATGGAGCATGGAGGTGAGGAAGGGGCTAGGGCAGTGGTCGGCAAACTGCGGCTCTCGAGCCACATGTGGCTCTTTGGCCCCTTGAGTGTGGCTCTTCCACAAAATACCACGTGCGGGCGTGCATGTACAGTGCGACTGAAACTTCAAGGCCCATGCACAGAAGTTGATATTTGTGGAAGAGCACACTCAAGGGGCCAGAGAGCCGCATGTGGCTCGCGAGCTGCAGTTTGCCGACTACTGGGCTAGGGTATAGCCATAAAAATGGGCTGAGAGACAACTTTGGATACATTCGTAAATTTTCCTAGCCCGGCTCGGATAACTCCTTTTCTTGTCGGGAGCAGAGTGCTAGGCTTACATGAAAATCAGGTCATGCTACCTGGGAAAAGCCAGACTCACTGAGCAGAAGATTCGCATTGCTCCGTGAGAGTCCCCCATGGTATGACAAGTGACAAAGCTCTTGGCAATAGCATCAGACAGTGCTTCCTTTGGGGTGGGGTGAGAATTGGGGAAGTGGCAGACAGGGGAGAAGGTTTCGCCACCAGGAGTCTGTTTCTGCAGGCCCTGAATGGAAAACCATCCCCAAGCATTAGGTAACACGAAGACCCTCTTACAGCACGAGGAAGAGGTAATTCAGGTTAAAGGCAAGCATCCTTCCCTATGCACAGGTCTCTTCTCGCTGCCCAGCTTCATTGCTTGCTCTCGGCCAGAATTCTCCTCCCCATCTCCGCTCCCACCAGCCCTATGGAGCACAGGTCCAAGCTCTGATGCAATCCCCCCCGGTGCCACTCACCCACCACCTGCACATGCACATGGATGTTCCTATGTGTGCAGTTTTACGGAGGCAGTTGTGTTTGTTCACTCATTAGTCTGCTGGCTTCCCCGGGGCAAGCGCAACGAGGTCTACAAGTGATGGTCTTACATCTCACCGGGGTTCAATAATTGCATCACGATTCTTCAAGGAAAACACCCGAGAGTCCACAATAGGGGCCATAAGATGAAAGGGACCAGAGTGTAGGAGACAGGGAGGGAAGTAGGAGTTGCAAAGGGATCCTCCTGCAACAAATCATAGAATGTCAGAGGCAGAAGAGAGATCCTTACAGATCATACCAGGACATGCGTCAGAATTACGTGGGGAACATGTGAGACATGAAGAGTCTGAGGCTCCCCTGTGGGAGACTATAGTTCAGTAGGTCAGGGTGAGAAGTTGAGAATCTGCTTGTCAGGAAATCCCACTCCGCTGACACTAGGGAACCCAAGAGGCCTTGTGTGTCCCCCAAATGAAGAACTGGAAACCTAGGAAGAGTAAGTGACTCACCCCATGCCAGAAGGGTGGTTAGAAGAGGAAGAAGAAGACAGCCATTCCCCAGTCTTTCCATTACTCCTAATTGCTCTTAATTAGTGCTGTACTGCAGTCAACCTCTGTGGGTCTGAGGACACCAGGGGGTGGAATGGAGGACACGTGGGCTGAGAAGGGAGAGCCGTTTGGAACACACTTGGAACTGTTTACACCAGGCTTTAAAACGAACTTCCCATTTCCAGCTTCAGCTTCCAGACTGTAACCTTCTTCTAGCTCATTTGCATAAGCTTTAAAATAAGTCTTCAGAACAAATGTAAATGGATGTTCAGAGAACAATATTATGATGGGTTCAGTGTAAATGACTCAAAAACATATGGACAGCGTTTCCTGAGGATGTCACAGAGTCCTGCTGTCTGTCGGGAGGCAAGGGAGCTTATGATCAAGGCGACGCTGGGGGTTTGGAAGAGGGTGGCATTCATGGAAGGACGGCATCCTAACCTCTCCGTGGTTCTAACTTGTTTTCATGCCTCAGTGGGCTGGACTGATAACTTGGAATGGCCAACACGAAACCCCTTCTGCCGGCTGAACTTGGATCATAGGAGCAGCTCGTACCCCAGACCGTGAAACACAGAACACCGATGCCAGAACCGAAAGGAACCAGAGATTGTCCATTAAACACCCCTCACAATAGGGATGAGGAAACTGAGGATCAGAGAGGGCAAGTGACTTGTCAAGATCACACAGCCACGATGCGGTTGAATGGAGACATCCGCCCAGACGTGTCTAACGCCACATCTTATTTACTCTTGAATATATCACCCAGCTGCTAAGGAATCAGTGAGCAGTGGCTTTTAGAACCAGACAGGCCAATCACAGTTTCGGGGAGAGGTTAGGAGCAGACCTTTATCGATCAATGGTTTTACCACGTCAATGACACACTGGTTGCCGGGCAACGGGGCTTCTCTATGAAGAGTTGAGGAGATTCCGAAGATGATGGATCTGCCTTAAGCCAAACCCAATAACAAGGCACTTTCAGGTCAAAGACTTGTTTTGCTGTGGTTTGGAGTTTCTAGGTCAGCCGCTCAGAGGCTGTCCCCTGCTCAGCTTATCTGAGATGAGGCCCTCAGTAAGGGCCTCCTCAGAGGGGAGCGTCAGAAAATCCAATTTAAGATTTCCTTAGACAGGGGAGATGGAGATATGGGCTTGTTTTCCACCCAGTGTTAGTATCTTATCCTACAGCAAGGCTCACTGTGAGAGGATCTGGCTATAAAACTCCCAGCCAGAGGAGATGGCCTGGGGCTGGGAGGTAGGCTGCTAACCTCTAGGAGGTCAATGCCAGGCTTCAATGCCAGGCTAAGGAGGTAGGCCATGTTTTAGGTAGCCCATGTTTAACTACTATGGGCTTCAGTTTCCCCTTTCATAAAATGGGTGGTGGTGGGCTAGTTTCATGACGTCAGTCCATGGACAGGTGCTGGCTGGCTGCAAACTAAGAAAGCACCTGGACTCTGTTAACACTGAGACTCTCAGGCCCCAATTTTAGCCATTTCATTCATTCATTCATTCACTCATTCATTCATCCATTCACTCATTCATTCATCCATTCATTCTTTTACAGGTATTTCCGGCACATGCGGGAGATGGTCTGGACTTCGTGTTATGCACTGGGGATGTAATTATGAATGCATGCTGCATAGAAAGCGCTATAGAAGGCAACTGGGGCATATAATTGTTTCCAGAAGAATTCTTGTCTGATGAATGGCTGTGTACTATATTTATCACAGAGTTGGGATTTGGTCAAAATTGGGTTTGAATCTTGGCTTTGCCACAGACTAGCTGAGTGGCCTTATTTATGTAATTCGCCTAACCTTTTCGATCTTATTGTCATACGGGGATATAATGATGGCCCACACTTCATGAGAGTGTCATGATGATTACAACAGATAATCTGGCTGAGCCACTTCCCCAGAGCCTACCTCCTGATCCTGGCGCTCAAACCCCGCCTCCACCCCCACGGCTCACTAGCAGCAGGTCCGCATGTGATCCCTAGGGTTCCCAGGAGCGTGTGTGACGTGTCTGTGAGGGTGGGAGACACACGCAGGCTGGCACGTGCAGTGTCTCTGTACCTTGGAATGCATTCAGCCACAGGAAAGATTTCTGCACTTCTGCTTGGCGCATCAGGGAAGGCCTCACGGGGGAGGTGACATTGGACTTGGGCTTCATAATGGGTGGAATTTTGATGGAGAGGGGCAGAGGGCCCGAGAAGACAGGAGTTGTGCTTGGGGAAATGGCGAAGAGCCATTTGTGGAGAGGGTCTGGGGGCCAGGGGTGGGGTGGGGGGGCTTCAATGCCAGGCTAAGGAGGTAGGCCATGTTTTAGGTTAGGGCCACAATTGGCATCGCTTTCTCTTTTGAAACACACAACCTGATTTTTGGGACGAGGCAAGCCTTTGGATAGATATTTGTTGACT